>NC_134687.1:567344063-567631563 GCF_050947455.1 Rhinoderma darwinii | reverse complement strand
TTTTTTTTTTTCTTGAACGCTTATGAAAAGGAGTAGGAGTTGCTACTTTTTCCTCCATAGAATAATATTAAAGTCGCCTGTTAATGTTTTGTCTACTCTGTGGGGAAAAAAATATCTTACTACAAAAAGGTCTGTGTGTAGCCCTAGCCGAAGATGGGTCTTATGCTATTTGTGCCCTGTTCTCTGCTATCTACATATCTATAGTAGCCAAAGGCTCACGATGATTCTCAAATGAGTACTTGTGACCCTTGGTATTGGCTATCAATTAGTGGTTGCCGGTTCATGCGTAATGTCAGGATGGCGAACATGTATTTTGCCTCAGATTTTACCCTTTTGTTTTTCAAAGCATGAAATCTGCAAGAAATCTAGGAAGCATTTTAAAATCTGCAGCATGTCCTTATATCCGCACTGATGTTTTTCTTTCTGCAGCGTGTGAATTCATTTTGTATTGTACTGTTCTTTCTAGCTAATTTTTCGTATAGTAGCCACAACAAATCCACCTGGTCTGGACATGGTCTAAAGTTCTGCCAACCACTTATGTAGAGCACTTCATATGAAATTTCCTACACTGTTCTCCAATGTATTCCAACACATAAACAACATTCCATAGTTTTGCAAATACTTTACATTTCTTGTATGATCAGATGGAACGCTAAAGTATATATTTTGCTAATTTTCTATTACTAGGGAGCAGTGCATTGTGGGTGCTCAGATATTACAATTGCACGTTTAGTCCTAAGCTGTTAGGCCACATGACTGTCTGCAGAATGAAGATAAATCATACACCGATTCCAAAAAGGAACCAGCAGAATTTTGACTAGTGAAATAAAAACATCTCATAGCTCCAAATCGGTGCAAGATAAGTAAAGGAAATTTAAAGTTTTTAGTACTGACATTTTAATAAATCTGCTCATTTATCAATGAAAAACAATACTTAAATTCCTAGAGAACCTCAGCCAAAATGTTTAGTGTTGTATGTTGTACAGTTTTCAGTATCTCTTCTTATGGAAATCTCCAAATTGAATGACTCGGGTGGAGGAAAAGAGTATCATTTAGTTATTAGCAGGGTTAGTGAAAGTCATGAAAATCAAGACTAAAACTATTATGGTGACAGTCTGAAAATTGGTTTCCCCAGTTTCTTGATCCGTGCCGTGCCGTGAGCTAGGTTACAAAATGAGTGGGGCCTGTGCTAATTTGCAATAAAATGGATGTTACAAATAAGTTTGTTTTTTTAGACGTCCCTGGACAAATGGTCTGGATTTAAAATGTACCTACAATTTGTAATTGAAATTTCGATAGGTTTGGTGTGGTGTGTATTAAAGTTGGGTTTGGTCTTTGCACTACTGGCTTCCTGACTGTCTTCGGTCTGCATCTCAATGTTTATGCGCTTTGTACTGGAGAGATCTGTCAATATAAATATGTAATTCGTGACACCGTTAGACAAGATTTTAGATGAAGGGTTTTACATTTAATACAAGAGGAAATTGAAGCAAATACTTTTTATAGCCCAAAACGGAGACCGTTGTTGAAGATTTTTCTTTTCCAATTACATATAAATAAAGTTTTGCAAGTATTTTATCTATTAGCTGTGGTTGTGCGAAACACAT
This sequence comes from Rhinoderma darwinii, assembly GCF_050947455.1. Classification (NCBI taxonomy): domain Eukaryota; kingdom Metazoa; phylum Chordata; class Amphibia; order Anura; family Rhinodermatidae; genus Rhinoderma; species Rhinoderma darwinii. The sequence goes on along the minus strand of NC_134687.1, from coordinate 567,629,956 downwards.
TTCTCCGCAATATCTACAGCTATTACTGTCACAAAGCACATATTGGACTTGAGTGGAAATCATGTAAAATTGTAGCTATTTTCTAAAGTAACCTCCTGAGATTTCTAGCTCTGCTCATCCCTGTCAGATGCGTTTTGTGGTGTGCGAGCATTTTAGGTAAATGGGCTTCTTTCTGAGATTACATGTGGGTTTTGTTGCAGTTCTGTTATTCAATAAGCTTGTTAACAACAGTACACAGATCAACTGTGACCCCCTCCGATGTGCTCTTGAGTGTAAAATCACAGTTCATATTGGAGGTTTTTAATGTTGCATTACATACATGGACATAATTTGCAATCATGTTTTCTGCTCAATATGCCCAACTTTTAAAGCATTTCTTACAATGCGTAAAGTTCATCTTTAGGTTCTCCCAACATTTGCCTTACGTAGGTATCTAATTATCTTTTTCTCACCTGTAGTTTAGCTACTTGTAATTTCTAATCCTTTTTTTTTCCTTTTTTCTTTTTTTTTCTGTAATGGAAATCTCCAATATGTACTAATATAATGCTAAAAATACAAGTTGGCTATCCTCATAGATAACAACCAACCCGAAGATGCAGAGCTGTTGTCTAAAGCATGGGAGAGGCGCAGAGCAACATCCTGAGTCTCTGATGAGACACTGTGGATTTTTCTGCCACGGTTTTGTATACCGAAATTGTGCAACATTTGTCCATGGGATCTATTTGGTGTTGCTCCTTAGCCTTATTCAAGTAAATGTGGCTGAGCTGCAATACTTGATACAGCCGATGGACAGGTTTTGGGACAAAACAGACCTTTTTTCTTCAAAATATTTATATGCGCTTTCTTTCTGTTTCTCTTTGGCCTCATGCACAGGAACGTGTTTTTGTGCATGAATTGCGGACCCATTCATTTCTATGGGCCCATGCACACGACCGTGCTTGAATTACAGACGTCCCGCGGAGTGTCATAATCACGGGCTGTGCACACGGCTACGGCTGTGTGCATAAGGCCTTTCTTCTTCGTTCTCTCTCCTTTTCGCTCATATGTCATAAACACTCTTTTGCTGTTGTGTTTTTAGACCGACTGACCGCTTTTATGTCTCAGAGGAGAAGATGGATAAAACTGTATTGAGCATGCCTTATAACCGTCCTTGATCCAGTGGGACAGTCCCACAATCTCGGACAATGTCCTGCTGTTCCACATTATACTGTGTGAGGTGGGCACAACAGGGGCATTATACTATCTGGTGAGAAACTATGAGGTATTATACGATGTGGAAAAGGCACCATGTGGGGCTTTTAACTGTGTGTGGGGGCATTGTACTATTTGAAGGTCACTATGGGGGCAATAGACTGTGTGGGGGCACTATGGGGGCTTTATACAGTGTGTGGAGGCACTTTTAGACTCCTGATATTGTCTGTGAAGGTGCTATGGGGTCATTATACTGTGTAGAAGCGCTATGGAGGCATTATATTGTGTGGGGGCACTGCAGGGGCATTCTGCTGTGGGGGGCTTTATGGAGGCTTTATAAAGTGCAAGGGTGCACTTTTGGACTCATGATTCTAAGTGGGGAGGCAACATAGGTTAATTATACTGTGTGGGGGGAGGCACCATGGGGGCATTATCCTGTGTTGGGGGAGGCACCATGGGGGCATTATACTGTGTGGGGGGAGGCAACATGGGGGCATTATACTGTGTGGGGGGAGGCACCATGGGGGCATTATACTGTGTGGGGGCAGGCACTATGGGGGTATGATACCGTGTGGGGGCAGGCACTATGTGGGCATGATACTGTGTGGGGGCAGGCACTATAGGACATGATACTGTGTGGGGGCAGGCACTATGGAGACCTGATAGTGTGGGCAGTCAAGAGGGAATTATGGGGGCATTTTACCATGTGGGGTTATTAAACTATGTGTGTGGGGCTCTAGGGGGTCATTATACTGTGTGGGGGCACTGAGGCAATTATACTGTATGGGGCATTATACTGTGTGGGGGCACTTTGGGGACAACATACTGTGTGGGAGGAACCATGGGGACATTATGCTGTGTGTGGGGGCATTATACTTTGTGGGGGCACTATGAAAGTATAACACTGTATGGTGCTACTATGGGGAGCACTATGGGGGTATGATACTGTGTGGGGGCACTAAGAAGGTATCATCACTGTGTGGGGCACGCTATGACTGTGTGCCATTCAAAGAGGGCACTGCAAAAGTGTGTGGGGCCCAAAGGAACACTATTACTGTTTGTTACTTAAAGGAGGGCACTATTATTGTGTGAGAGCACAAATTAAACTGGGAATGTACAGGCGGATTGGGCGGGGCTATTCACGGATGAAAAATAATGGGCTGCCTGCTGTAAGCGAAAAGCGGCTATAGATAGAGAAGGATACTTCTGGGCAAAGTCATGGAACGACCATATTCGTTGTGTGCTAGGGTAATAAAGGTCTCTAAAATGAAAAAGACCAGTTGTAATCCAGGGTTTTTACATCACAGAAGTAATACTATTAAGAAGGTTCGGAGTAAACAGAAAAGGTGTAAGAGGGGACTGAAGAGTAGAGAATTGATAGCCCATTCTTCATTTGTACCAGATCTCCCTGGAATATGCAATACGGCCCGGGAGGGTACGACACAAAACTCCAAAAGGGTGGCCCTAGATCAAAGAGCAATTGTGAATTCGGGTTAGCCATAACCTTTCTACCACTCTACCATAGATGGACTAAGGTGAAGTAGTCCAGGAAGCCAGATGGCGTAGGTAGGCTGCATAATAATATAGGGTGAACTCTGGGAGGGCCAGTCCTCCCTGCGAGGTGCTTGCTTTAAGAACAGTTATAGGAATACTGTGACATGTTAGTGAAAGAAGATTGTATAGCAGGAAATCGTATTCTTAAGGTTTCTAAGAGATAAAGACATTTAGGTAAAATTTACATCTTGACTGCCATTTTTCGTCCCAAAAGCTAAATATAGTAGAAAAGGCAATGATATCTTTATGTAGCGGTGTCCAAGGCTGCCTGAAGAATTGGGAAAGTAATAAGAGATTTTGTTTAAAGTCTGTAATACGTCATCAGCAGATAAAGATATTTTCTACGGTTTGTCCCATATTAGGATTGCTTGAATATTAGGATGAGCTATAATCTAATTTCAGACTGTAGATCAAGTAGACTGAGGATGGCCTCCAAACCGCCTCTATTAGCAGCATCCACAAGATGAATCACTTTTCTAGTGCGATTACCCGCAAGGCGAAAGCAAACAAAGTCTGCCTGGTCCTTTTGGACAACTAGGGAATCCAGCAATTTAAATTATTTTTGAGTAGTTTAGTGAAGACCATTAAATCAGAGTTTAGGAGACTGGATGTTAATTGGAGTACTCCAAAGGGTACTTTTAAAGGTTTTAGAATGACCTTAATAAAATTGGAGCATAATATCTGTGACCAACTGCCCTGCCATAAAAATATTAAATTGTTTAATCCTATATGGATTTTTCTATATGTCTTAATGATAAATTAGTCCCTTTAGGCCTGAAAATTTCCCCCCTGGGGTCTTCTTGACCACATCATTGAGCTCCTCCACAGTGACAGCTTAATTTAAATAATTCAAGGCTACAGATGATCGGGTAGGTTAAGAGCAGAAGGAGAAAGAATCAACTAAAGAAAGATTTCCTACTGTGTCTGAGGGAAGGGAATATTAATATTGAGTAGTAGTCATAGAAAAGTTCAGCTATTATAGAGATACTATAGTGTGGTATTCGCCTTATTACCGTCAGCATAGAATGATGTTTAGAGTAACAAATCAATTTCTTCACTTAAGTCAATGTTTTTTTTAACCCCTTAACTACCGCCAATACGCCTTTTCATGGCGGCCAGTAAGGGTACTTATGCCAGAGCGCTGCCTTTTCACGACGCTCTGACATAAGCCTGGCGCGGGTGTCCCGTGCTGGCTAAAGCAGATGTCGGGCGCTATGGGCAGTGCAGACAGTCCGTGATTTTTGCGCAACGTGAGTCCGTTGCGTAAAACTCACGACATGTCCTATATTTGTGCGTTGTTTGCGCATCACGCACCCATTGAAGCCAATGGGTGCGTGAAAATCACGCATGCCACACGGAAGCACTTCCGTGGGACGAGCGTGATTCGCGCAACAGCTGTCAACTATGGATGTAAACAGAAAAGCACCACGTGCTTTTACAAACATCCAAACGGAGTGTCATAATGATGGCGGCTGCGCGAAAATCACGCAGCCGCACATCATACGGGGCTGACACACGGAGCTGTTAAGTGCGCAAAACGCACACGCTCGTGTAAACCCGGCCTTAGGGTATGTTCACAGGCCGAAAAATCGGAAGCAGAACGCCTCCAAACATTTGCCAATTGATTTCAATGGGAAAACGGCGATCTGTTCCGACGGAGCGTTTTTCGCAGTGTTTTTTTACGCGTAAAAAAAGGCAGCGAAAAAAGTGCGGGACACTTCTTGGGACGTTTTTGAAGCCGTTTTCCATAGACTCTATTGAAAAAAGCTCCAAAAACGGCCGTAAAAAACGATGCGAAAATCGCGAGTGGCACAAAAAAGTCTGAAAATCAGGAGCTGGTTTCTCTTCAAAACACCTCTGTATTTTGAGACATTTTTGACTCTGCGTGTGAACATACCCTTACTGCGCAGTTCCCGTTGCACACTGTCGACAGTGTGCACAGGGAACCGGGAGGCCAGCTGTCCCTGACAGCTAACACTCCACTGTTGCCGATCAGCAGCTTATTTCCGCTGATTTCGGCAATTAACCCCTTAAATGCGGTAATCGATTGCAATCGCCACATTTTAGAGGTTTCTAGCACATCGGCAGACCTCACAATGAAATCTTGAGGTTTGCATATGGCTAGCATGGCGACCGGAGGCCAACTAATGGCCTCCGTGTCTGCCGTGTACGGAAGCCTATCAGGACCAGCCTCCTGATAGACTTCCTGTCAGAGTGACAGGACGTCACTGCCGTTCGCGATGCACTTGGTCGGTGACCGTGTGCATCGGGAACCGGGACGTCAGCTGTCCCTGACAGCTAACACTCCACTGTTGCCGATCAGCGGCTCATTGCCACTGATTTCGGCAATTCACCCGTTAAATGCGGAGCTCGATTGCGATCTCCGCATTTAGGCGGTTTGTAGCACATCAGCAGCCCCCATGCAATTGTGGGGGCTGCTGATGCTTATGATGGCACCCGGGGGCCAGACAACGGCCTCCGGGTCTGCCATGTATGGAAGCCTATGCGGACCAGCCTCTAGCTGGTCCTCGTAAACTAAGGCCTCGTTTACACGGGCGTGTGCGTTTTGCGCACGCAAAAAATACGGTGTTTTGCGTACGCAAAATGCACTTAACAGCTTCGTGTGTCATCACCATATGATGCGCGTCTGCATGATTTTCGCACAGCCGCCATCATTATGACACTCAGTTTGGATGTTTGTAAACAGAAAAGCACGTGGTGCTTTTCTGTTTTCATTCATCCTTTCCACTGCTGTTGTGCGAATCACGCTGTTCGCACGGAATTGCTTCCATGTGGCATGCGTTTTTTTCACGCACCCATTGACTTCAATGGGTGCGTGATGCACGAACAGCGCACAAATATAGAACAGGTCGTGAGTTTTTCACAGCGGACTCACGCTGAGTGAAAATCACGCACCTGTCTGCACGGCCCCATAGAGTATTATAGGTCTGTGCGAAGCGCGTGAAAATCACGCGTGCTGCACGGACGTATAACACGCTCGTGTAAACAAGCCCTAACTGTCAGAGTGACTGTGACATCACATCAAGAAATGGTACCAATAAAAACTACAGCTCGTCCCGCCATAAATAAGCCCTCACACCGCTCAATCATCCGAAAAATAAAAAAGTTATGGCTTTCAGAATGTGTTCATAGAAAACATTTTTTTTTTTTTTTTTTTAACAAATTGTTTTTTCTTTGTAAAAGTAGTAAAATATAAAAAAAATATATACATTTGGTATCACCGTAATTGTATTGACCCGCAGAATAAAAGTTGTTGTCGTTTTTACCGCAAGGTGAAAGTGGTAAAAACGAAACCCAAAAAGCAATGGAGGAATCAGGGCTCTGTGCGGGCCAGTCAAGTTCTTACACACCGACCTCACCAAACCATGCCTTTATGGACCTTGCTTTGTGCACTGGGGCACAGTCATGCTGGAACAGAAAAGGTCTTCCGCAAACTCTTTACACAAAGTTGGAAGCATACAGTTGTCCAAAGTATCGTGGTATGGTGAAGTATTAAGATTGCCCTTAACTGGAAGTAAGGGGCCTAGGCCAACCGCTGAAAAAAAAAACTATAGCATTATCCCTCCTCCACCAAATGTTACAGTTGGCACAATGCATTTAGACAGGTAACATTCTCCAAACACAGACTCGTCCATTAGACTTCCAGATAGCGAAGCATGATTCGTCACGCCACACAACACAATTCCATTGTTCTAGAGTCCAGTGGCGGCGTGATTTATACCACTCCATCCGATGCTTGACATTGTGCTTAATGATGTAAGGCTTGTATGAAGCTGCTCGGCCATGGAAACCCATGAAGCTGCCAGAGCACAGTTTTTGTGTGGATGTTAATTCCAGAGGAGCTTTAAAACTGCCGTTAAGTCAGCAGAGCGTTGGCGACTTTTTATGCACTATGAGCCTCAGCGCTCAGCGACCCCGCTCTTTAACTTTACGTGATCTGCCACTTTGTGGCTGAATTGCTCTGGTTCTAAACGCTTCCACTTTGCACTAATACCCCTCACAGCTGACCCTGGAATATCTAGGAGGGAAGAAATGGCACGAACTGACTTGTTATAACTGTGACATCCTATTACAGTACCACGAACGACCCATTCTTTCACAAATATCTGTAAAGGCAGACTGCATGGCTAGTGCTGTATTTTATACACTTGTGGCAATGGGACTTAATGGAACTCCTGAATAATATGGTTAGGAGGTATGTCCCATTCTTTTGTCCAAATAGTATATGAGACTGTATTGTCACGATGATTTGTACTTGGCGACAAATTTAGTCTACTATAGCTGACAAACTTGACTTTGCTACATCTCTTATATGAGACTGATGTAGAATGAGGAAAAACGAGTCATTCTTTTTTGTCTGTTTTTGTAGTTAACACATTTATTAGCACTAGAGGTTTGTTCATGAAATGAGATTAATCACCCCCTCCCCCCCCCCCCCCCCTCTGTCTCTCCTTTATTCTGAAATGTCTGCTGATCAACACCTTCAGATATTTTTGGACTGCCTCTTTGGTTTTGGGTGTGATTTGCTGAAGGCAAGAACATTATATCGTTGCTCTTACATATTTTTTTTTTATTAGGCTCTTGGATTGTTTTGGTGACATGTTCTTTAAAAAGGCTCAATAGTGTTTCACATATGCAGCTAGAGAACACCAAGCAGTGTGCTCCATGCTGAGCCACTATTCATCTATACTTGCTAGTTCTCCTTTCATAGATTTGTGATGAATTGAGACGCACAGAAGGTCTTCCTTCTTACAGATCTAGTAAATGACAACCATGACAAAATGTTTTAATAATTTTATTACAGGGGTTTACCGAGTTAATAAAAAAAATGTGGCCAACAGATGTTTACCAGACCAATTCCTCTGCTTTTACATCTATTTCTACACGCCGCTGTTTGTTGACATGACTGCAGTGGGTATAAGGCACAGGATCGCTGAGACCAGTGATTGACTGCAGCGGTGACGTGGGTATACGTCATCTCCTAGTTCAAGCATGCCTCCTCCCAACATAGCCAAGAGCTTCAAGCCATCGTCCATAACTGCTTATGGTTTATTGGAGTTATGCAGAGAGACAAAACTGATGCCCATTGCTTTTATAATCCTAAAATAATGCACTTACTAAGGCCCCATGCACACGAACGTGTTTTTGCGTCCGCAATTCCCCCGAAAATCCACGGGAGAATTGCGGACCCATTCATTTCTATGGGCCCATACACACTATCCGTGTTTTCACGGGTCCCCGCATGTCCGCAAATCCGTGCCGCACAAACTCAGGACATGTTTTATTACGGCCTGCAAATTTGATGCGGACATGCCCATAGAAGTCAATGGGCCCGTGGAAAATGCGGGTACACCTCCGTGTGTCAACCGAAGTTTGCGGAAGTGTTGCTAGGCGACAACCGGGAATGAGTTCTGTCGTCATCCTGTTTTACCTAGGCTTTTTTTTTTTTTCCGTATTTTGCGGATTACATACGGATGAACTGCGGAGGACATTTCACGGAACACGGTCCTGGAATTTGCGGACCAGAAAAACACTACGGTCGTGTGCATGAGGCCTAATAGCTCTTCTGTAGCCTAGATGTTTTGTTCCCCCAAATGGATTACTAGTCACGTTATAGTATTGTAGTTTCTCTGAAAGCTGTGATACGTTATCACAGCTACATGTCACAGCCCGCTGCCTGCCTCTGCAGTCTGTCGGTGAGTCGCTGGTCAGAGGGGCTGGTGGGTCAGCACATCTTCAGTCACGTATGTGAAAGGAGCAGGATGGGAGTTTGTACTACAAAGGCTTGCAAAGTAATAAAAAATGACAATATTTTTTCAAAAATCTTACAGATAGATTATTATGGCTTCTAGTGTTGGAGGACTTAATTTTTTTCAGAAGCCTTCGCATAACCCCTTTAATGAAGGTTGCTATTGGCTAAATGCAAGCAGACACCCTGAAAACTGTGAGGTATTGATACAGAAAATATATTAGAAAATTTTATAACTTTTTATTAAACAAAGAATAACATTTATTTGACAAAACTAGAATACCTCTTTAACACTTGAATGTTTTTGAGGGTGACAACACTGGGACCCATTGATAGATCTTGAGAAATTGGCTAAAGATTTTTTTATTTTTAATGCTGTTCAGAATAGATAGAGATGCCAGCATTGGGACTGTTTTGAGTACTTCTTTATTTTGGAGGAAAAGTATGAAGGTTATGACTTTAATTGAATGGTTGAAAAAATATTTAACCCCTTAACGACCGCCCACCGTCTCTTGACGGCAGGCGGTGCATGTGCTTAGTCTACAGCGATGTCTTTTGGTGTCGCTGTAGAAGAGGCTGATGAGCGCTCCCGTGAGTGCTCATCTGCTAAGCAGGAGCTTTAACTAACAGCTCCTGAGCTTAGAGAAGTCTGCTGAATACAGCTGGGGTCGGAAAACATTCGGACCCCTTCTGTTTAACCCTTTGATCGCCTCGGTCCGTGACCGTGGCAAGATCAAAGGGAACTCCCCTCTTTAATCGCGTCATTGGAAACCAGGTGACGTGATCAAAGAGCAGGGAATCCCTCTGTAGTCAGCCCTGGGGATCTATGTGCTGCCCTAACAGCAGCCTGTGTCATAGTGACAAAGTATGATGTATTCGCATACACGAGTATTCTAATACATTACAAGTATCTTATAAAGTTATAAATAAAGTTATCCCTTAACTACGTAGATTATATGTAGTCACTGGGTTTCCTGTAATCGTTTTATTAGGTTCTAGTAGGACTATCCACTATAAGCTAAAGCACAGCTGTGTGACATCTGGCTGCAAACAAAGCATAGCTGGATTGCATGCCTGTGATATTTCAACCGTTTTTTGAGCACCTTCCCGCTGTTTCCCTTCTGGTTGTTCTTCTGTCTCCACTAGCAGATTGGATGTAAATAGGAAAGTACATAGTTACCGAGGCATAAGCTAAGAAGTGATTAAGAAACACATTTAACGTTAACATATTCTTCAGTTTTTCCTGTCCTGCCTTCTCAAATTCCGGAACTCTTTTTCTTCTTTTTTTTTTTCTTTTTTTTCTTGATCCCTAGTTTTAGTCAATACCACTTTTTGAAATTATAATCTTAATTTTTTATAAAGATTGGTATTTTTGAAAAAAATACCTTTTTGTATACTTAGGGTATGTTCACATGGCTTATTTTTGGAAGTTTTTCGTAAACGGCCGAAAAAATGGCCGACAGATCGAAAGCAGTACGCCTCCAAACATCTGCCCATTGATTTCAATGGGAAAAACTGCGTTCTTTTCCAACGGGGCGTTTTTTTTGCGCGGTCGTTTTTCAAATAGCGGTCTCGAAAAATTGCATGTCACTACTTCAGACATTTTTGGAACCGTTTTTAATTGACTCTATAGAAAAACAGCTCCAAAAACACCCGTAAAAAGCTCAGTGAAAAACGCGAGTTTGCTTTGAAAAATACAGAGCTGTTTTCAAGGGAAAACCAGCTCCAGATTTTCAGACTTTTTTTTTAGACTTTTTGGAGTTTGCGCGTGCACATACCCTTAGAATCCTCTCTTGCCCTTTTAATAATGAACACAAATTAAAAGGCCACAAAAAACGGTATTGTATGTAGTTCCAAAGACTTGAAGTGATACTACAGGCCAATGCTGAAATTGCAAGTATTGCACATGGTAGAGGTGCCCATCCCAGCCCCAAAGTGGTCCAGGCTGATCAGGGAATCCACGGGTATTTTCTGGAATTTTCTTCGATCTGTGAATGGTGCGGTGTTGCATTTCCCTGCACATGAGGTGGCTGAGACCGCTGCTGTGCAGAAAGAAATAGTGATGGCTGCAGTGTTACAGCAGTTCTGTGGCCCCTTCAATCACAGAATTGGTGGAGTTACAGGCACTCTGACCCCAACCAATCGCAAAGTGATGGCATATCCTACATGCCTACTAGAAATTATGAACTAAATTGTAAACTAGGGATTGGCCTGGAGCCAGCTACGTGTGGCACTGGAGTCACAAAAAAGGAGACCGTGATGAAAGAAGCAGAGCGAGTGTGGCTATTAATTTCCGTCAAATCCACCATATGCAAGATGTAGTTCAGCCTTCCGGTAAAAGCCCCTATAAGGATAATCTGCCAGGCATCAGCAAGGGAGTGTCTAAGGCCTCAAACACACATCCGTGGCCCTTTTATACGGCTGCAAATCACGTATCCTCACTGAAGACCGCTCACTGATGGCCTCTATGTGCAGTCCGTAGTTTTAACGGACAAATGAATAGAATGGCTGAGACTAACCTGCAAAAATGGACGGGATATTAGCAACGGGAAATAAATAGAATTAAAGTATTTAATTTGATCAAATGAGAATTCACTTACTGGAAATAGAAAAATTAAACTCTATCTTACTGTGTGTGACTTTTTAATGACCAGCATCTTAAAAATTCCAGTGTAATTTACAAATTGAAAAGTGTTAGAAATCTGGTCGCATTTCAGTAAATTGACAGATCTATGGTTAGGTCTGGACTGCTATTACACATATGTAAAGAATCTGGACTTGTGAAGAGGACTAGGTAAATGTATACGAATCATTGCTCCTCCTTTTTGGATATTTTTTTTTTTTTCATCAACAAATACAAAAAATATATAAAAATATATGAAACTGCTCTGTCGCTATTGTATCCGCTTTGAAATTTGCCACAACTGCGCCTATAATAATTGCAAGTTTCTTTAACCAGTTTATTCGAGTTACAGGACATAGCAGCTGTAAGTATAATGACAAGCTACTCCTAAAAGCAGGTCAAAAAGCGTGAAAAGTCATACCTTGTCTGCACATTGCAGGTGAATGCTGATTTACTCTGCCTATAATCCTGTTAAGTATGGAGAGAGAGTTTTCTTCCTCTCCTAGGGTGCACAAAGCAATCTGTGTACTTTGAATGCAATACTAGCTGTGTTTAAATGGATCATCTAGTCTGTCTGACTTCCCTTAGGCACTGTTAGGTTCTCAGAGCTAGGGAAAACCCAAGGCAAACGATTGATGAAAGTTTAATGCAACTCCAACAAAGTCTACTACACCTGTCATAACCATCTTTTTTGGACATTAAAATATACTTCGTTACTGTATTTTCTGATATGGCTCTGTTCCAATGAATGTCTTTTCCTAGCTGACAAATTTCCATAGCCGCAAGGGTCCAGATGTTAAAGGGGCTGTCTCATCAAGACAACCCCTGTTTCAGAGACGTAGCTAGGCTTTCCTTCACCCAGGCAAGGGTTTATTTCACTGCCCCATCTATATGGTCTATTAGGGCATATTGACATCATAGAGAGGGGTCCCCTGCTCTGGACTCCATTCTATGTATTACAGTGGAGAGTGGCGCCTGTTCTGGAGGACATAGTTAGTCTCTGCATTACATGGTCGGTCATTCTACTATTTTTATTTAGCTTTTATTTTTTTTCATCTTTAGACCACATCTACACATGACTGGTTTATTGCTGATTTTTACTCCGTATTCCACACCAAAAATTAACAACAAATGTACAGTACAAATGTAATTCTTGGTGTTGTGGATTCTTAGTGGAAATTTAATGGATTTTACCCATTATGTTGAAACCCATTACAAACTCTGTACGTTAATCAACCTATTAATACTTGTAGATCCTTCAGGTCACACTTTTGAAAGAATCTTAAGCAGGGCATGCTTTTTTATAGAAGCTTGATCTAGCCCTATAATCTGACTATCATAATATACTGCAGCCCCTCCTTTATAGGCATCTGTGGTGGTCATAGCAGTTGTACCCTCACTAATCAAAGATTTAAGGGGTCGTCTCATCTCCTCATTCGTCTAAATAAGATTGACTCTGCTAATTTTGTTGGGAATAGTTGAGGACGGTTGATGGGACAAGTAGTAGTTCATGCCACCTTTCAAATAAATGGCGGTCTATGCAATACATGGATTGACCGGATCTGCCGTAGCGGGAGCCATTGCTTGTTAGTCGCTATTCACTCTGGCTTATATTTCCGAGTGGGGAACTCCCCTGTATGTTGTCAATATGTGAAAAAAGGTTGTCGAGATTCAACCCCTTTTTAAAGGAAAATCTAATTAATTTGCCATTAATGCTTATAGTGGGGGAGGGGTGACACTTTTTTTTTTAATAATTATTAAATGCTATCCTTTGACAAAGAAAAAAAAATTACTTTTACACAAGTCGGTGGTTACCTTGAGGTAAAAAATTCCACTAAGTTTTAGGCTGCAATCTTCATTCTTTCATTCAGTTTCAGATCCCCTGATATTCAGTTTGCAACCTGCTCCTATTTTTAAACTTGGCTCACGTCGACATGTTTGCCCAGTAATAAATGCTAGACATGTTTTGTGAATCCAAGATGCTGCTGTCTTCACTAGCTCATGTGCTAGTACAGATTAGTTTTTGTTCTGCCCCATCCTCCTTCAGCCCCTGAGAGAGCAGTTCTCTACTATGGCTACACTGATACTAAGGAGCTCTCCCCTCTCCCTGCAGACTCTGCCATGGGACCTTTTCACCCTCTTGAATACAGCTTGACCCCCCCCCCCCATCCCTGTTCATATCTCTTAGGTGATTTTCAAATTACATTTATAGCCTCAGCCAGAGTTATACGTCGGGTAGATCTCCTGACCTTCACCCCGTGGTGGAAGACAGCGACGTATCCCACTTTATAGCTATACAGTGGTATACATCGCCCATAAACTTCCATTGTAAAAAAAAAAAAAAAAAAGTATACCGTGCAGTATATGTTTTTACTATATACCATTCTATGAAATAGTGTAGTCTACTACACTAGTTCATACTTTTTTTTTATTTTTTATATACCATCTTACACTGGCCCGAAAGCGGCCAAAATGACACTCTTTTGGCCTACGTTGGGCTAATTGAGCTCTAAGCGTACATTACAAATGTGATGTAAACAGGGCCTAACACTGTGCTACTCGGAGAGGAGTGAAGGGTAGAGCAGAGGGCGGGCAGGTTCTCAGTAAAGCAGATAGATGAGCCAACAGCAGCCAGGACTGAAATAGTCCAAACTACGTTATACGAAGCACCACAGCCAGCTATGTCAAGACTGCAGTAGTAAAATGGTAGAAAATTTTAAATGAAAACTATTTCGAAAGTTGCTTGAAGGGGTTGTCCGGGCAGGGGGTGGTTTTTCATGCTAATGACCAATTCACAGAATAGGTCCTCAGTATATGATTGGTGGGGGTCTGACGACCGCACCCCGCACCGATCAGCTGCCTCCGGCAACAGAAGTTATGCAGTGGTCGGTGCCAGAAGCGGATGGCTCCGACCACTGTATAGCAGCCGTGCTGTAACACTGCAGCTCTGCTCTTTATTTATATGAATAAGAACACTATACAGTGTACGGAGCGATCTTCTTCCGGCACCGACCACTTAATAGCTTCCGTTACACGGTGGCAGCTGCATCCGCTGATTGGTGCGGGATCCGGGTGTCGGTCCCCCACAGATCATATAATGATGACCTATCTTGTCGATAGGTCATCAGAATAAAAAAACTGCCCCAAGCCCAGACAGCCCCTTTAATTTTGTATTTAGAAAATGGAAAGAAAAATAATTGCAACGTTATCCATAGCATGAAAGGAACATGTCATCTACATAATATTGTCCTTACTGCTTATTGACCGTTGTTTCCCTATTACTGTGTATATGGAGACGTGTCAATAAGCCGGCAGTGGGTGGAGCGAACGACAGCTCATTAATACCTCGGACTCCTCTCTGGTGTAAGATGGTTCACAATGGCACAGCGTTCTGTAGTGACAGACCGCTGAAATAAGCATGTCACTCACTACATGATCATGCCCTCAATGAGGGCAGCAAAATGTAGATAACCGATTCCCTTTTAAGTTGAATAAAAAAAAAAAAAGTGCTGATGTATCTTTAAAGGTATTTTGAGATTATCTTTTCAATGTTTACTAGAGAATTAGTGAGTACATGCAAAATGGCTATTATTTTCCATGTTAAATCTGCAGACATCCCAAAGGAAACCTATCCAATTAGTGTGGTGTATACTTCTGTGCAGAGTAACTAAAGTGTGTGCATTGGAGCGTTCACTTTGTCTACAGAATGTTACTTTCACTAATTTAATGTAACATAGAATCTGCCGTCTCCAGTCTACATGCAATGAATATCAAGTTTACACCAAGCGCAATGTAAAACTTTCTGATTAAAATTACTTAAATATATAAACAATTTTATTAAAGAGAATTTTACAATATCTGAAGGAGATGGTAACATTTCAAGAAACACCGTGTTGTTAGATTGTCTTTCCATTCGCACTTCTATCATTAAAATAGGTATATTTCTACTGATCTGCGTCTTTCCTATGACAGCGCAGCAGTGAGGTGTTCCCCTGCTGATCCGGGCAGCCTGAGCAGTCGCTTAGACAAAGTTATTTTTTTCACGAACAGCTAATTAGAGATAAAACCGCCACCTATTATATTCTCCACAATATAACAAACTCGACTTCTATAGATCTCTCACAAGAAATACATGTGATACATCAATTTTTTTTAATTTTTTTTTTGTTTTTTTATTCAGGGGTGATGGGAAAATTGGGTTTTGGTGAAAAAGTGGCTGTAAAGAACCAAGTAGATGTAGTAGTGCAACAGTATTTTTCGGTTTTCCTAGCAGACAGAATTCTCTAACTATAACGCATCAATAATGTAATAAAAAAAATACCAGCTAAAGTATAATGTTTAAGTCTTTTATGATTTTATTTTTCAATGGATCTTTTTAACTGAAAGCAAACTCTGTTTTTGAATTGCCAAAAGGGGTTTGTATCATTAATATTGATCATTTCTGATTTTATTTTATTTTTATTTATGGAAAGTTTTAGAGAGAGACTTACTGAGGTTCAGTTGTGTTTCCATGTGTAATGTTTCTTTTTTTTTTTTTTTTTTTGCCTGTGGTCAAAGTATTCACATTGGGAATGAGTTTACTTTGAGTTTTTTAACGCCTTGTTTCAAGTTGTATACAAAAATAAATCAATCCTATCGGGATGTGCTGTCTTTACAATCATAGGCTTTGCTGCGATTCACTAACCAATAAAGATAAGCCCTGTGTGTTCTGTTTCCATGAGTTTATCAGAGTATATGGAAAGAACCATAAGCTCATGGGCTAAGATGATCCCAGATGGAGTTTTGTTTGATGTTTATTTGTGTTTTTGCCTTTCCTTTAGTATGATGTGGCATTCTATGGCTTCTTGGTACTTCTAGTGTACTAAATGTGTCCCCTTTTTGCGCAATTAAAAAACGACCCTTTGATACTTTTCACTCCCTCCTTCTTCCTAAAGTGCAGACGCCAATCACAGATCTCAGTGCTGAAGACCTGGCCACTTATTTTAAAGGGAATGTGTCGCTAGAATTTTTTTTATTTTTTTTTAGTTAAACAGTTAGTATATACATGATTAGACATTGTTCTAATTATTTTAATTTTTTCACAAGTCAGGAAATATTATAAATTAGATTCTAATTTATAACATTTCCATGTGCTGGTCACTAGAGGGAGCAATTCCAAAAATTGCAGCATTGGCATGTGGTAAAGCAACCTCATTGCTTTATGCTGCAAAATTGGAGAAGACACACTCGCTCTAGTGTGCTCAATTAATCCCCCTCCTTTATCCTGGCTAGTGCCAGGAGAAAGGAGGGGATTGAATGTTCAAGCCTCCTACACTGTGTCCCGCCATTTTTTGAGCGAATGCACAGTGTAGTAGGCTTACATACAGTGGTAATCACACAGTAAAACACAAACATACACACACATAACTTGCCTGCTCCTGCTGCCGCCGCTCCGTCCGCTCCTAGTCCTTGCTTCTGAACACGTCCGGAAGCCGCGACCGGAAGTAGTCCTATTACTGTCCGGCCGCGGCTTCCGGTCCACAAGAAAATGGCGCTGGATGTCGCTTGGCGAAGACCTTCCTTTTGGATTGTGTGGGAGCGGCGCATGCGCCGTTCCCACACAGACGGCGAACACCATAGTGAATGAAACGGCTCCCGTTCGCATTTTCTATGGGGATGTATGTGCCGTATTCCATCTCTTTATGTGTCGTTAATCGACACATACAGAGATGAAAAAAAAAATGGCAGCCCCCATAGTGAAGTAAAAGTAAGAAAAAAGTAAAACACAAACACACAAATAAATAAAATTTATTGTAATAACACACTAAAAGCAAATTTATATAAAAAAAATATTTTGCGACACCTGTCCTTTTAAAGTTAAAATTGACAACATCCAGCATATTCTCTCCCAGTCCCCTAGTAACATTGATCCCTTTCCCACCCGCACTAACTCTTCTTCACTTTCAGCATTTGACCCAATAACAGAAAAAGAAGTCACTAGGCTGCTCTCTTCTCTTCCTACTACCTGCCCTAGTGATCCTATGCCCTCAAACCTCCTCTAGTCGATGATAGAAGTGAAATAGAGTTGTTTGGCGCGGAGAAGGCAGAGTTGTACGTTTTGAGCATAAATTTGTAATGGAGGAAGACTTCAGCCCAATGAGATTTTCTCCACAGTAGTTAGGCACATCTCAAGCACCGCTGAAGAAAGCGAGATTGAGGCGTGTGCCAGGGTTGTCGTCGTCTGTTGGGTGGTTCGGAGTGTAGGGGGGGGGGCTGCTTCATCCAATGCATTTTTGAGAGTGTTATTGTAAAGTTTGGCAGCCAGATTGGGACAGGAGAAGGAAGAGATAGGGGACAATGAGGACTGCAGACTGTCTGAGTTTCTGAGTGTTGATGGCATGTAAATTTCTGTATGTCTGATACGTACGCATTACCTGAGGAGGCAGAGAATATTTGATAGTAAAGGAGAGAAGGTTGTGGTCAGAGAGCGGGAGAGGAGAGTTAATAAAGTCAGAAACTGAGCAGAGATGGAAGAAGACCAGGTCAAGTGAATGGCCGTCATCATGTGTAGGAGAGTTAGTAAGTTGTGACAGACCTAGGGAAGAGGTTAAAGATGGAAAGTGGGAGGCAGATGGGGAGATTGGGTTATCAATGGGGATGTTGAAGTCACCAATGATGAGAGTGGGTGTTTTAGAGGATAGAAATTGTGGAAGCCAGGCAGCAAAATGATCCAGGAATTGGCGGGGTGAGCCAGGGGGGTGGTAGACAACTGCCACTCGGAGGGAAAAAGGGTGAAAGAGTCTGAGGGTGTGGACTTCAATAGAGGGAAAAGTGAGTGATGGGACCGGGGGAATGGCCTGAAAAGTGCAGTGTGGGGAAAGAATTATACCTACTCCTCCACCCTGCCTGTTCTCAGGTCTGGGGGCATGAGAGAACTGGAGACCACCATAAGATAGAGCAACAGGGGAAGCAGTGTCAGACATGTGTAGCCATGTTTCTGTAACTCCATTCTATAACTTCTAACTCTAACTCCATTCTAGACACCTTACAATCTGGTTTCTGCACTCTACACTCCACAGAAACTGCTCTTACTAAAGTCTCAAATGATCTATTTTAGGCAAAATCTAACGGCAAATACTCTCTCCTGATTCTTCTGGCTCCCGCTGCAGCCTTTGACACTGTAGACCACAAACTCCTACTTAACATGCTCCACTCTATTGGCCTCAAGGACGCGGCTCTCTCTTGGATTTCCTCCTATCTCTCTGACCGCTCGTTCAGTGTGTCATTTACTGGTTCCACTTCTTGTCCTCTTCCTCTTGCTATCGGGGTTCCTCAGGGATCAGTCCTAGGTCCGTTCCTCTTTTCTCTCTACTTAGCTCCTATTGGACAAACCATCAGCAGATTTGGCTTCCAGTACCATCTCTACGCTGATGACACCCAATTATATGCCTCTTCCCGTGACCTCACCCCTGCTCTAATACAAAACACCAGTGATTGTCTGTCCGCTGTCTCTAACATCATGTCCTCTCTCTCTATCTGAAACTGAATCTTTCTAAAACTGAGCACCTTGTGTTCCCACCATCTACTAACCTCCGTAAACCTGATGTCTCCATCTCTGTGTGTGGCACTATCATAACTCCTAAGCAGCACGCCCGATGTCTCGGGATTATTTTTGACTCAGATCTTTCCTTTACTCCTCACATTGAATCACTTTCACTTTCCTGTCATTTTCACCTCAAAAACATCTCAAGAATCCGCCCTTTTCTTACGTAGGAAACCGCCAAAACTCTCGTTGCTCTGATTCACTCTCGTCTTGACTACTCTAACTCATTACTAGTTGGTCTTCCCCTCACCAAACTCTCCCCTCTCCAATCTAACCTCAATGCAGCAGCCAGGCTCATATTTATGACCAACCGCTACACCAACGCCTCTAATCTGTGCCAGTCACTGCACTGGTTGCCCATCCCGTTAAGAATAAAATTCAAACTTATTACTCTCACCCACAAAGCTCTCCACAGTGCTGCACCTCCTTACATCTCCTCCCTCATCTCTGTCTACCACTCTACTCGGGCTCTACGTTCTGCCAACAACCTTAGATTAAAATCCTCCATAATCCGAACCTCCGACTCCCGTCTCCAAGATTTTTCTCGTGCTGCACCAGTCCTCTGGAATGTGCTACCCAAGACAATCAGATTAATTCCCAATGTCCACAGTTTTAAACGTGCCCTGAAAACACATCTATTTAGACAGGCCTATAACATTCCCTAATCTGACTCCTTTCCATGGCCCCACTTTTAGATTAGTCATCAGAATAAGATTCCCTCAAACTCCTTCTCTTCATGTCAGTCATACACGGATACTGGCTGGTGACCGGCTCATGCAGCTTTATGTTACCACCCCATGTGTATAAAAATGGCAAGACTATTCTACAGAACAAACACTGTTACACTTTGTGTCTCCCTTATTTCCTCATAGATTGTAAGCTCTTGCGAGCAGGATCCTCACTCCTCAGGTTTGAATTGTAAATTAACTTTGTCACTATGTAATGTCTGATATTGTTTGTTTCATGTTCCCTCTAAATTGTAAAGTGCTGCGTAATATGTTGGCGCTATATAAATAAAGATTATTATTATTATTATACTCCTTTCCCTCTGCTAGGGTATATACCTTGGGAGCCCTATCTGCTTTGTATCCTATAACAAATGGCACGCACCAGGGGTGCCCATTATCGCCTCTGATTTTTGCCCCTGTGATGGGATCTCTGGCTGAATCTATTTGTTGTCACCCTGATATCCATTGGATGACGGTAGTGGACAACACCCACGTTATAGGTTTATATGCCACGTTATATGTTTATATGCAGCTGCTCAAGAGGCTTTGAGTTTCTTTGGAAGTGTTTCATATTTATAAAGTCATACATCTAAGTCACAAATCCTTAATTTAAATATTGATAGACACACCTGTTCTATCCTTCAGGTGACTTATCCATTCCAACAGGCAACTGTGACTATTCCGTAATTTTGTATTTCTTTAACTTTTCCTATTTTTTTTTCAACCTTTACACGTAATTTTTCTCCTCTTGGAGTCCATACCGAAACTAATAGCTGGTTTTCAAAAACCGTTTATCTTGGGCGGCGCGTATAGCTGTTTTTTAAATGTTTTTTTCCCCGCCTATTATATCTATTTCTCACCGTAATAATCTCTTTATCATAATCATTTTTTAGCTAAACTTCAGTCCAACTTCAATGACTACATCTGGGCAGGTAAACGCCCTAGAATGAAATTTTTTCTGAGCACCCTGGATATTAAATCTTACTATTATACTACTTTTCTGGACCAAACTAAATTCAGGTGGAGAGAGGACGACACACGTTTTGTAAGGTTTCTGTTTTTAGCGGAAACAATAGAGCCGTTGACTACTTGTTTCCTTTAAAAAACGGAAACCTTACAGAACCAAGACAGACGGAAAGCATTCGCAATGGAAGCATTACCATTGAAATCAATGGTAATGCAAGCTATGGTTTCCGTTTGCGTTCATGGGTTTCTCCGACGGAGAGCTGCAATGGAACCCATGAACGGAAACCAACGCTGATGTGAACAGGCCCTTAGTTTCCCAAATTCGCTCTGGAATAATTATACGCAAAACTGTCACATAGCAGTCCCGCTTTGATGCGATGGTGGTTTCCTTGGACGTTAAATAAAGCATTTCATACCCGATGCTTTATGGGTGTGTGATATTTTGTTCTCCTTCCTATTAACCAGTATATGGACCTGATGCTCATCATGCTCTTTACTCCTTGTTCGATATTCAGTGTACATAGTACAATGCACAAATAAAGAAAAAATATTCCGCAAATCTGCAGTGATTAGCTCTACAATTTTTTTTTGTTTTGTTTTCCCCGCGGGATGTAGTAGTTCTGTCCTCATGTATTTTTACTTTATTATCCCAAAAAAACAATTTCAATAAAGAATATTACACAAAAAAAAATATATATATATATTTGGTTGTTAAGATTATAATATAACAGAAAACATTAGTCTCTGGTCAGTTTTTTTTATCAATATTAAATATCCGTTTCAGTTAAGGGAAAGAATTCTCCAATTTGCTTTTTATCTTTTTTTAAGCAGAGAATTAATTCTCTTTTATATCCCACTCTTTTTGCTCCTAGACAAATGCACAGCAGGGAGAATTATCTTTAAATTGAATTGAAGAGGCAAGGTCATAAGCATGGCGAACATTTGCTGTCCTGTAGTAGTCTTCCTAGGTTTTATATTGGTTTATCCTAGCAATTTATAAGTGAGAATTTGTTGTTTTCCCCCGCACTGATTTTAACAGTACAGAAAAATGTGCATTTTTTTGAGCTGTGTTTTGAATGAGTGAGATTATGAGGATGTTTTTCACTAATATTTGTAAAGCTGAATTGTCCTTATTTTCAATGCTAAAGCCTTAGATTCAAAGTTGTGGCCCTGGGGCTGAATACACCACTCATATGCATTGGTTGTACCCATGGGTCTTGAAGCTATGAGAGACAAAAAGGTCAACATTAAAGATAGATGAATTATGTTGGAACTCCTGTAATGCGCACCATTGTGTCATCATTAGCTTTTATTGTTGTATTTTCCAAATTGTACTAATTGGTTTAAATGCACTGTGGGTCAACGTATAAACGCAGATGAAGGGATATTGCGGTCTTTTTGAAGCTGTCGTAAGCCACAAATGATGTCTCTGAATGTACTGGGTTAAACCTTACTGCTATGGACTGTCCTACTGTAAAATAGATTATAGTTTAAAGATGTTGAGTCTTCAGAGTTGGACTTGTTTCCATGTAGAAGAGAAGTTGTTCCCTGCAGATCAGTATGTTCACATTGCAATGTTTTTAGTTGTTGAGTACTTTTCCTGTGCAAAAAAAATAAGTTTCTAACATTTGTATACCATTTGACTATGGTAAAAACTACACGGACATGTAGAAAAAAGGCTGTACAAGGCTATATTGACACGAAAGCGAAAAAAAACAGTTGTGTCTCCAAATTTTCATTCGTTTCCCAGCCGTCTTACCGTTTTTAACAGCCGTTTGTCATCTTCTGTCCAGGCCTGGTACAGCAGAGCGGTGCAGGGGGTGCTATTAAGTAATCGCGCTGCCTGCATCACAAAAAATAACGGCCAGTATTTACGAGTAAATGTCAAGTTTTGATCTGTGGGGGTCTGAGCACTGAGACCCCCACCAATCGCTAAAATGAAGCTGCAGAAGAGCTCATAGACTTTCTATTGAGCCCGTACATTGCGCCGAAGAAAGCTGATCAGAAACTGGCACAGCGATCGCCTGAGTGCTTCTGTCGCTTTGTTTTAGCGACCGATGGGGGTCTCAGTTCTCAGACCCTGATCGATGAAAACTTCTGACATTTAACTATAACCTGTCAAAAGTTTTTAAACATTTTACTTCCACTTTAATACTAGTGTTAAGTGGGTTCCCAGCTCAAGGATTTATCTTTATGGATGGCATCTAAAAAGTCACTTTAAAGAAGCGGCACTCTCTCTGAGATATTGTCGGCATATCTAATTGATGTTGGGGAAAAATTATTTAATGCTTATGTTTGTAGATAAAACAATGGTAATATAAAGTAAAGGTATTCTGAGAATTTCCTTACCAAGTTTTCTATAGAATTAACACATAATGATTTTTCAAACCAATGATGAATGTTCTGTGGTTTGAATAATTGTTGCCACAGATCTGATGGACATTTCCATCCGGACTATCTACCGCTACTAGTTTCTTCCCAGACAGACTAGGAGCAATAGCTGTGCAGTAGGCAGCAATGGCTATAGTAAATGTCACTACAAGTGGTATTTACATGAAGATGTGTCCTTCCTGAGGGTATGTTCACACGCAGTGTTTTCAGGCGTATTTCGGGGTGTTAACGCCTCGAAAAACACCTGAAAAAGCGAAAGCTGAACGCCTCTAAACATCTGCCCATTGAAATCAATGGGAAAAACAGCGTTTAGTTCATATGGGGCGTCTTTTTATGCCGCTGTTTTTTTTAAAAAACAGAGCGTAAAAAGACGCTCCATAAAAAGAAGTAGCATGTCACTTCTTGAGGCTTTTTTGGAGCTGATTTTCCACTGAACACTATGAAAAACGCCTGAAAAGAAGCCTCAAAAGAAGCTCCAAATTAAAAGAAGCTTCATTTTCAGCTTCAAAAACGCCTGAAAATCAGAGGCTGTTTTCTCTGAAAACCGCTCCGTATTTTCAGACGTTTTTTGTTAAGCGTGTGAACATACCCTTACTTTTCCCTCTTCTCTCAACATATCCTGAGATGTGTGATGCAAGGTGACCAGGTTTGAAAAAAAACAAAACATGATTTTGCAACGCTTTCTCTGTGTATGCTATATGTGTCTGTGTGGCCACCCAGTGGTTGTGATGTGAGTTGCAGCGTGTCAAGGGTTTTAGTAGCATATCGCAATATTGTATTGAATTGCTTTCATGAGAAATTGGAGTTCTTAACCAAATTTAAGCCAGAGAATTTCTTCAACAAAATCTGAAGCATGTGAATCAACCTTGGGTTCAAAACGATTGGTGGTTACAAAATTAAAATCAAAAGAGAACTTCTGAACAACCTATCGTAGAGGGTCCGTTTTGTGAAATCCGCTTTAGTCCTTGCACGAGACCCACCTAGGTTTAACCAGAGCGTAGATCTGCTGGAAAGATGGTCTCTCCATGTGGAAGAAGACTGGCCTTGTTCCTACATTATGTAGCACCGTGTAATGATTCATTTAACTTGCGTCGTTGTTGGTCGCCTCCATTGGTCATTACAGTTGATCTATTGGGTAACCTGTTATGTGGTAAGGGTTTCTTTAAATCAGATAACCCCTTTTAATGCAAGTCGGTGGAATTTTACTTAGAGTTTGCCTTTAGGGTGCCCAGTAATTACATGTTGTGGCCGACTATTGGTTGAAAAGATCACCGTTGATCAGTCGTTTTAGTAAATCTTTTTCATAGGCCTAATGCCAGTTCTAGATTTCCCAGTATGTCAAAGCCTAAAGCTGGACATACACATCTGATAGCTGTCGGCTAAGCAGCCTTTTCATCCAACTCCATTATAAATGTGCCCAATCCCTCTTTCCCTTGACATCTTACATCTAGGTAGTCCTCAGACACCCATACACACAGTCCAATTCTGTTGATATCGGTGTATTCGACTGACTTTTCTCTCGTGTATGGCCAGATTTTCATGGTACACTTATTGGAGTTAGCATGAAGTGTTAAGATCAACATATATATCGTATCTGTATTTTTTTTGAAAGTTACATTTTTCACTTTATGAAGACCATTTTATTCACAAAACTTTTCAAAATGGTTTCCCATGGATATTCATTGTATCCCTTTTATGGTACATCACATACACTCTTTCTCTGCATTTTGGTTCCTATGTTTTGTTTTTTTACAGAATGGCTAAATGCTGCATCAAAGTGAGCAGGTTAAAAAAAACAATACAACCAAGAGTGCCAGTTTATTATGGCATACTGCATAGACTCCTTTTTCTGATACAGAGCTCCAAATCCCCTGCATGGACCTAGAGTCAAATTTATAAATATTCGGTTGTCTGCAGCCGCTACTAGGTGGATCTTACTGCATACTGGTTTAATATTGCGTTCAATGTATAAACCGTATGTAGCAAGCTCCTTAGCAGCCCCAAGTGGTGGCTGCAGACAGACCATATTAAAGGGGTTTTCCCATGAGAGACATTTATGACCTATCCACAGGATATGTAAAAAAAAATTCTGCTAAATATGGGTCTCACCTCTGGGATCCGCACCTATCTCTATAACGCATGCTACGCTGCTTCTGTAACTGGTATGAACCACTATGGGAGTAACGGAAACAGCGTAACTCAGCGAGCTACGCTGTTTTTGCAACTCCCGACCATATAACCAGGAAGTGGCCGGGAGGCAGCGAGAACAGACTAAGGTAAAACAGGGATTAGCGACCCTGTTCCAGAGATAGGTGCGGCTCCAGAGGTGGGACCTGCATCTATCTGACATTTGACATATCCTGTGGATGTGTCATAAATGTCTCTGATGGGAAAACACCTTTAATGTTAAACTCCATGGTTCAGATAGTGATTTGAAGCTCTCTATCAGAGAAATGGAGCTCAACTGTTATAAAGATGTTTTATAAAAATAATCCGCACAGAATGTTGGGCCTAAAAACAAAAGGGTGTTTTAAAAGATGAACATTCAGAATATATTTTCAGAGAACGCTGGTTTTAATTTATCTAAAATGGTGACCGCTCCTCTTTCATTATTAATAATTATATAATATAAGGCCAACATGTCTGTGCGATTGCAGAGCGATATTTAGTGGAGATTGCAAGTGATCTTTGCTCAGACCTCATACCACAGCGAACACATAAAACCCGTTTTCTTAATGGTTAGAAGAAAAGACGTTTTATTTCACCTAAAAAGCCTTCAGACTGACTGATCCCGTCTCCATTTGTACAAAAGAGCAGCTTCTCTTGACTTTTTTTTTTTTTTTCTAAGGTCACATCACAGAATAAGGAGAGAATACTTGACACGCTTACATATGAGGGGAACATTGAACTAAAAAAATTGCAATTCCCTAAAGGTTTAAAGAATAAAAAAAAAAATAGATGTTTCAGCCTTGATGTTTGCCCAGGTTTTCATGTGGATTTTTAAGCTTCTGATACAGGAACAAGCTAAAGTACTACAACTGCTGCCTTTGTCTGAGGAAGGCAATTTTCATTCATACATTATTGATTTTATTCTGACCGTTTTTTGTTTTTTTTTCTTGGGAAACGATACTAAATAAAAACCGTAGTGATTAAATACAAGCTATGACATCTATAGGTCGTCTCTGATGGCTGCTGATTTATTCCGATGTTGATACATCTACTGAAAGCCCCAATGTAGTTTAGTTACAATAAGCTGATCCCTAGCCTACTACTTTAGGGGAACATCAACTGACTAAAAAAATAAAGGACTACAGCGGCCATAAAGTCCCGAAAAAAAATGTGCCTGATGGTCTAAGTGTACCTTAGGCCGACCCACGGGTCGGATACGCTGTGCAAGTACTCTGCAGTGTATCCGACCTGGAACCTGCAGCACCTTCTGTCTGTTTTTCAAACTGAATTTCCGCTGTGGAATGCAGCGCTGGGGTAAAAAAACAACAAAAATACACATACTTACCCCCTCCCTCTTTTCTGCACGTCTCCTGAAAAAAAACAAATCGTGATATTGCATGGAGTGAGATTTTGGGACAGAAGATTGCCTTTTAAAGTATTTTCTACAATTGCTCATGAAACAATCCAGTGGTTTTGTCTTGGCTATGAAGGGGAGGACAACTCAGGCAATGGAGAAAGAATGTGATGGAGAAAGTCTCTTGCTCTTGTTTATTCTCTGTTGTAATAAATTGTCATTTGAGGAAAGAGAATAATTTGCTTTAGCAGGAAGAGTTTGTCTAGATAAAAAACGAAAAAGTTTCTCTCTGAAGTTGGAGGCAATTTTAGGTAGCTTACTTCTTGCTTGTTATTATGAAATACATGTTCTGATAGGAGTCTCCTGACTGAGGAACCTCAACATCTCTTATTAATATCCCGGAGTTTTCTGTACGTTCCCTACACGCTGTGGCAGATGTATTTAAGCTTTTATCACGCGTCCTTTCCTTGTGTGCTCTGAACCCAGCTTGAGCGATGCTCTGAAAGCCTAATGATAAATGTGCTTCTAATGCCTGAAAAAGAAAGCTTCAGTGGCTCAGAATGGGACTTCTCCCTAGATAAAAATAATTGTTAAAATCTGTAAAACTGGCTTTGGTAGAGCGTTGAGATTTTTATTTCTTTTATACTTTTACGGCTGAGACACAAATTATTAGAGGAGTCAAATACACAATTTTGTACGTTTTTAGACGTGCATTGAGCGGACATGGCAAAGTGTGTGTTCAAAGCGGATGTCGATGTTTACTACAGTTGTTCACTATTGTTCCAATGCGACTTAAATGAAAAATGAATGAACTTTGCAAATAGTTTTAATTTATAAATCTGTGTTTTGTGTGTTCAGATCCTACACAGATCTGTACACAGACAACAAACAAGCTCTATGTCGTCTTGATTCTGCAGTCCTACTTCCTTGTATCTGTCCCCTACTTCTTACTAACGTATGTTTGGCAAGCTAACAAGAAATCAGGAACAGATGAAAGTTAATATGAATGCAGGATCGGACTACATAAGAGTTTGTCTGTAGTCTGTTACCATATAAACATTTAAGGCTACATAGGAGCCGTCAACACAAAATTATAATAAATGTTTAATTAAAGGGGGTTTCCAGAACCTATAAACTACTTTCTATTTCACTACACTCAGAAAAGGAATTCAAAACATAAGTATATTACAAATTTGATTATTTTTAGAAGACCCGATTCCAGCGGGTGTCACGTGATGCATCTCCAGTCTTGAAATCTTTACTTCCAGAGCTTCCCCGTACATTTCCTTTTTCCGGCTGGCTCAATGTATGGTGAGGTCACTGTACACTGAGGGAAGGGGTAGACCGGATCCTCTTCCACCGGCATCTCTGAGCACGCATAGTTTCTACACTAACATTGTTGACTACGCATGCTCACTCCTGCGCTATCACAGCACCTGCGTGTAGCGCGTGAAGGAGATAACCAAAGTGAAGGCTGTAAACAGATGTTTACAGCACAGAACGAAAAAGAGAACTATCAAAAGGTATTTTGGAGGGTTTATTTATGGTTAAATAAAGTGTGCACACTATTAATAAAAAATTTTTTAGATCTCGGAAAACCCATTTAAGACTATTTGCAAAGTAACTTTATTTGTTATATATTTTTTTCCATTTTGGGGCCACTGGAACAATAAAAAAAAAATATTTTTTGAAAATGGACGTCCCCTTTAAGTATATTCTAATGCTCAGATTCATATGTTGGCATATTACATTTACAATATATGCAGGAGCAATTCTGATGACAGGGCACAATTCCTACAGCCCGTCATAACAGAATGTGTTATGATGGCATAGGTGTGTGTTATGGCATAGGCAGAATTCAGGCAATCAGTGTTCTGCCATCATACAGGGAAAGAAGGTGTCAAGTTTCCGTGCCACTAGGGGATTTCTCAAAATGTATATGGTCATTGCTGTAAGAGGAGTACCCCAATATGCAAGTACTGTTTCATTTAAGCCTCATGCACATGGTAGAGCCTGTGCGTATGGTTCCGTGTTACGGAGCCATAGGCCCCCAGTGTACTGCCGTATGGAACAATAGTCTCTCTATTGACTAAGGAGCTGCAATATGGTTGTATCTATAAGGCCTAAAGCTCCTCCTTTTAAAGTGGTATTGGCTGTGTTTTTGCTTTATGTATGGGATTTCTGGATGTAGCTACTTTTTACTGCTTTTCAGAAGTCAATCTCTTTAAGGCCGGGTTCACACGCGATGGATACGCTGCATAAAAATCATGCATCGTGTTCGACCTGGAGCCCGCAGGACAGTCCATCTAAAAAAAAATCGCACCACGTTGAGGTGCGATATATATATATATATATATATATATATATATATATATATATATATATATAATATATTTGGGATGGAAATTGCGCTCCAGAAGAAAGTTGTTCATACTTACACCCTCTGACGTCTGCTCCGGCCTCCCTGGATGACATTGCAAGCCATGTGACGCTTCAGCCTGTGATTGGCTGCAGCGGTCACATGGGATTCAACGTCCTCCCAAGAGGCCAGACTGCAGGAAGGAGGACATAGTAAATATTTTTCTTTATTTTTTTTCCTCTTTTTTTTTTTCTCCCTATTAAATTCAATGAGGAAAACCCACAACGGAAAATAAACAAAAAAAAAAGCAGCATAAATTGACATGCTGTGGAATTAAATTCCGCAACGCAGGTCAAGTTAATGTTTAGAAACACCAAAAAGTTATCCCCATATGCTATAATGAGACAAGATCAAACGTATCTTAGAAAAAATACAAAATGACTTTATTAAAGACAGACCGCACAGTTGATCAAGACAATTTAAAAATTACCACCCATAAAAACAATGTACAACAGTACACAGAAGACAGTGTTGAATATGAGGCAGGGCAAACAATGGTAGTATAACAATATCAACGACTATACAGTATGTATACTGATGATGATCATCATAACAAGGGCGAATGGCCACAAAAATTGTAAAGTCACAGTCATAGAGAAGAAACTCATTGAGACCTCAAGATACGCATGCCAAAAGACCCACCATGCGCCATTCCACTGCCACAACACTGTCAGAACACCCCAACGCGCGTTTCGCACCTGGCTTCGTCAGGGGGTGCTGAAAGAGTGTGATCAGAGGGTTTAAATAAGGGGTACACAGCTGAACGGTGTACCTCACTTACTTGTCATAGGATGTTCAGCTGGCGCCTGCACGAGGAGAGGCGGCACCTCAATCACA
Source organism: Rhinoderma darwinii (assembly GCF_050947455.1). NCBI lineage: Eukaryota > Metazoa > Chordata > Amphibia > Anura > Rhinodermatidae > Rhinoderma > Rhinoderma darwinii. The sequence continues at coordinate 567,600,372 of NC_134687.1, read as the reverse complement.
CAGTGCACGGCGTCCGGAAGTGAGCAGTGCGCAACTGCACAGAGCCCAAGTCCATGTTGCGCCGTGAACTACGTGATGAACGGCCCCCCGCCCCGCACATGCGCACAACAACCACAGACCACCGCATCCATCTTGGAATAGGGCAAGGCAACCGCAATTGCCCATATCCAAGAATGGAAAGCGGTATGTATACAGGAGCGCTATTTAGCAGTTAGAATATGTTTATGCATGTTTACTACATTACAAAATAGCAAAAACATTGTAGATGAGAGCATATTTAGACATCTTGAAATGTACGGATATAACATAAATCAAACATTGGTTCCGATAGATCGAATACAGGCAACAGCATATCGTGCAATAATGTAGATGAACAAAGTGTACAGAGGGGGACCCAATGCATGCCTAGAAGCCCACTGTGCACACCAGTCAAAGATATTTAGGGTGAAATATCACCATATATATATATATATATATATATATATATATGACCAAACATCATATCTGATTAGTAGATGGATAAGAATATATAAATCAAAGAAAAAAGAAAAATGTGTAGAAATAATAATAATAGAAATGTTAATGTTTACGCTGCGTTTTTTTCCGCAACGCGGGCATGAGACTTACTAAATCTCGCCCACTTTGCTGCTACTGTAAACGCTGCAGGATGTCCGCACGCAATTCCATTGCGGAAGTTCCGCAGCATTTACGCTACGTGGGAACCCGGCCTAACACCGTTATGGAAATGTTATAACCCCATAAGGCTGGATTCACATGTGCAGTTTTTGGTGTCGTTTTGTTAGCCAAAAACAGGAATGGAAGCAACAAGCTGGAAAAGTGTGCATATCTGCATCAAAAACTGCGTCTGAGAATCTAGCCTAATAGGACCCAAACGCGACTTTTCTGCCAGCAGTCAACATTTGCGTCCAGTGTGTCTGTGTATATATCAAATTGCTATGGAGGGTACAACAGAAGGAGAACATTATTTTTAATGGACACTTCTAATTCTTTTCACAGCTTGACAACATATTGTCTCCACCTCCTATGCAGTTGCGCAAGTGTAGCACTCCGGAGGTGTCATTTCGGTCAGGCAAGTCTGTTAAATATAAAAAGTCACTGAATGAAGATGGACGACTGCTGAGAAGAGGGAGTCTAGGAGGTGCATTGACTGGTAAGAAGCAATTCTGTTAGGAGTGTATTGTTTTATTTGTTTTTTAACGGCAACTGTTACTTCTTTATGTAAAATCCCTTTCTAATTTAATTTTAGTTTTTTTTTTAAATCTTTCTCATTTCTTCATTATGACCTGTTGCAGCATTTCTGTGTGATTGTTGCATCTCAGTGATTTATTTTACATTAGAAGGCAAAACTATGCAGCCTTAGAATTAGAAATTAAAAGTTATAATGTGATTCATATTGTCTTCTGAAATGGAAAATTCATTACGTCTTTTTTTTGTCCCCTGAACATTGAATTGTTATAAGTGGATATTTTGCGATGTCTCCTAAACACATCAGTGGCAGTAATTAAGCTCCATCCCATTCTGGTTCTGCAAATCGGAGCGGGCGACTTTCTGCAATCTTTTTTTTGGAGGCAATTCGAGATTTGTGTCAGATTTCCAGAGCTCTGTGACCGCTTTGTTTCTTTTAACTACTTTTTCTGACACACTATTAAAATATTATTTGACTCTTACCTCTATTGTTAAAAAGGGGCAAATAGTTTTCATATATTGACCCAAATAGAATGTAATCTTGTTAAAGGGTGTCTTTACCATTTGGAAGATCTCTGCTAGCAGTCAGCGAACAAATCTTATTGCTTACATTAGTTAGTTGAAAGAAAAACACCCTGATCATGCCCATCGGACACAGGTGCACAGCTCATTACGAGAGCACTCTGAACGCTTTTGTCAGTTGGACATGATCACTAAACTTTTTTGCATTATGATACGTATATACTGTAATAATAGACACTTGAATTACTATTGGACAATGGGAGAGATGTATGAAAACTAGAGCTAAGAAAGATGTCTGTGTAATTGAAACTGTAATGCTTTATTTCCCCTGTAGTGGTGCTGCAGGGGAATTAGGCACTTTCTGTTATGTTCCCCTCAAAATTACAGCAGACCACTGGGCGACCCAGCAACAGGACACTTCGTAATAGTTGTCCCCCAAATAATAAGCTGATCACAAACTACTTAGAACATTTTTAACACTGAACTCCACTCTGACGCTGATAGGAGGTGGACAATGAATGAGTTAACCTGATGGTCTCATAATCATATTCTATTGTTGATTTGAAGTGTCTCTGTACAAAGAGAATACATTTTTATTCATGTATACAACCCAATCAGACAGATATCCTATGTCTCGACCAGACATGGAATAGAGACCATTAGGAAGGTGTAACAGAAATAGTAATTCTAATTGTATCCTCTTCTGATGTAGGAGACCTCATGTCCTGCTATGCAGGTAGCATAATTCATACTGTAGCTTTCTCTAGAAATACGTATAGCATCTGTCTGCAGCAAGCTGTCATTCAAACCAGCAGTGCCTCATCTTTTCTGCATTTACATTTTGTACCTGGTATTATGTGGTCATAATAAACTGTTGCCATCAAAATAAAAAGTTTACTTTCTCTAAATGAGTGTAGTTTATGTTTTCTAGGACGATACTTGCTACCTGCTGGCGCTGCACAACAGTCTTGGCAGGCATCTTCGGAAACCTCTAATTTGGTACGAATGCGGAGCCAGGCTCTAGGGCAGTCTGCCCCATCTCTGACAGCCAGCTTGGTGAGTGGTTTGTTTCCCCTTTTGATTGAGTATATTGTTACGATTGAACAGCAATATTGGTGTAGTTGGGAAAAATTTATTCCGTGAAAAACTATTTAGTTATTGACTGTTTTGGGATGATGTGTGAGGGTAACAGTCAACAATCGTGTTGTCAGACACACCCCTAATAGGTTAGCTGAGCTCCTTACTCTACGGTTTTTGTTGTAAAGATGCACTGCCATTGAAAAACAATAAATAAGTCTCGTAGCCACGGTTAATTGTAAGCCATGATGAAAATCCGACTTGTCAGAAGAGAGGAGGGTCTCGCAGATGTTAATGGATTGATCCACCATAGGTTCTGGCGGTAATGCTCCCTGGATAGGAATGCACACCTTACAGACATTTGGATGATGCAGGATCACTTACTGTAGATGGGGCAGAACATCTAACTTTGGTCCTTCACTTTCTGGTTCTATCTAAAATGCCACTAGACCTTTTATCTACATAAAAGTGGTCATCAGATGCCTAATCCGTCTCTCACACTGGCCTCAAATTAAGTCCTAGGACTAAATAGTTGTTACATATCCACGGAATTGGAGCTATCCACTTAAACAGGTTGTATAATATTAGAAGCACATGACTGCTTACTTCTAGAGACAGTGCCACTATTGTCCATAGGCTTTGTCTGGTATTGCAGCTCTGCCTCATTCGATTAAATGGTGTTGAGCTGAAGTACCAAACATAGCTCATGAGCAAGAGCAGTGATGTTTCTGGAAGAAAGCAGTCATGTTTTTGTAATCTCAAACACATCCTTTAATGCAATGATACATTGCAGGTGGACTTGGGAGTGTAATGAAAATATTTTAACGCTGAAAAGAAAGCATGGTACGTCAAATTTCAGTGGTCTTCACCTTTTATTCAGTCGTCAATCTTACACCAAAAGCAAAGTTTTGGCTAAATTAGAAGCCTTTCTCAAGCAGTGAAATCCTGCAACGGATATTGTACCTTGAGGTAAATAGCCCCAAAAAAGGGGCTTTTTATATGATGTCATAAACATAGGCAATTAATTTGCATAATACATTGGTCACATTTAAATATCGTATAAATAAAAACCTATTATACATACATATACAGGATGTATCATGAGCACTGAGGAAGTATCAATAATGAGAGAAAGCCAATGCCCATGTCCAGGAACGTTTCAAGCTCCCTAATAGGACCAATTCCATGCGGCTGATGGACTATACATCATTATTCAAAACCAGTTCAAGATCAGAATATCAGCACAGAAGGCTGTACTCCTGATGTCACTGGTCCTCTCCACGGACCTTGTAGTGCAGCCTGTCAGTTCATCTATTTAATACTAACCTAAGATTTACCGAGGTAGCAATACTAATCAATCTTGGCACTATAGTCCACTACTTGGCAGTGCCCAATTCTGTTTTTAAATAGCAGACTTGACCCTGTGGTTTTGGCAATACTTGACATAACAATAACTTGGCAATACCAATTAGTAAGCATGATATTGATCCATCCTGAAGCTTAACATTATATTTCTGATAACACGGGACCTGAGTATAGTTAAATTTTGAGGTGCCCATTACACATTAAACCGGCGAGTTCGGGCACGTTTTTTGTCTAATTTGTTTGGGCGGGGGGCACCTGGCTCTACCCTGGTGGCAGATGTTGGGGGAAAGATGGATCCTTGGACTGGCAGTAGCTTATTCCCCTCTCTTCATTGTCCCCTCTCGGTTAGCTGAGCGTGCATGTTTATGGGGGATTTGGGAGAAATAACTATTGGCAGACCATTATTTAATGTGTGAGGGGTCAGATTTACGGGCCCACAGACTTCTTTAGTTCTACTGCTGGTAAGTGAAACACAGGAGGAAGTCTTTTAGAAGATCTTGGTACACTATTGGAGCCATAAGCCCTTCTATTTCTCCAAATCCTTAGCTTTGGAGCGTATAGGCAAGGAGTAGGAAACGTTAAAAAGTCCAATAGTAATTGCTATGAAAATAATGCATTTTCTATAGACACAATATTTATCAGGATCCTTCCTCATGGCTACTTTTTGTCACACACACACAATACATTTCCCACCTCTAATCTGTTCAGAGGTACAACTTGGCAATGTTTAGTAGTTGCTGGTGTCTGCGGTCTACCAGGGTTTATAAATATACCACACTTCTTGGTAGTTGCTTGTAATTCTGCTTGCTCTGCTGTGTACAATAGTGAATGTATTATAAACCTTGGTAATCACATGTAATAAAATCTGCATAATGTTAACAATCTTATTTCCAGGATGTGTAATTTTTCTTAATTGGCCATGTTTTTGCATTAAATGTGACATGAATGAGCGTATCTTCAGACCATCCTCTGTTTAGGTTTATGTAAATTCATCTAATGCAGAAGAGCGTTTTTAAAATGAAGGCTGGCATCTAGTTACATTCTCATTTTACAGAGCGAGGCTTTCACAGTTAATAAGAAGAATTCCGCGCACATGCTTTAGAACACTGGATAAGAAGAGCGTCTGTGAACATCCCAAATCCCTTTACATTTTTTGTAATAAAAATAGACAGGAAATGGGGTTTTAGCCTTGAATATTTAATTTAAATTTAAAAATGCAGAAACCCAATGGACAGTCATCGCTAACTGTTTATTCTAAGAAGGATGCAGACAAATGTGACATTCATTGTAGATGTTCTAGCCATAAATTCTTGTATGTTTCTTCCAGTGTTATAGATCATTGTTTTTTACTACAGTATTGTCTAGTTGTAAAACTTCTCATAAACTCAATATTAGGCCTCATGCACATTGGATTGTTGTATACAGGAGGCTGTATGAAACACAAGGAGACCATCTTGGTTCAGTGCTATGACATAGGGAATCGATAAGTATGGTGCACTGCGCGGCGTGGGAGGGTTGTGCGCTTACTGCAAGTGTAACTAAACTTTTAAAAAACGTTTAACTTGTCCGTGACATGTCAGAAGTTTTGATCGGTGTGGGTCGGACAACTCAGACCCCCACCAATCGCTAAAGCGACACTGCAGAAGCTCTCAGGTGATGCTTCCACTTTAACTATAATAGCACTTACAGTTGACCGGGACAGATCTAGCAGTCGCTGGTGCCATCTTATGTCACGGAGCTCTTTAGTTTGACCAATACTACTACTACCAATGTTTGTCTATGGAGATCGCATAGCTGTGTACTTGACATTATGCACCTGTTTGTAATTGGTCTGGGTAAGACACCTGAACAAAAATAATTAGGAGGGGTGTCCATATAGTTTTGGCAATATATTGTACGGAACACCAGGATGCTTGCTTGGACTTATCATTCCACTGAAACTAAACTACTAGAGATGTTAATCTATGTGAGGTTTTTTTATGTGTGGAAATTCGATAGGTTGCTTGCTAAACATTCTTGCATTGCCTTGCTCTTTTCTGAATAAGAATACATATCTCAGCGCAATTTCATTTTGATGTGTGCACCAAGGTATATTTAACTTTTTATCTCATTTAGTGATTGTGGTGGATCTTTGCCATTTGTGTACTTATTCACGGATTAATATTGTTACACTCGTTTCATGAGCTCTGCTTCAATAATTCTCTGCAGCAAATAGCAATAACCTCTGCGTTCCATCGGAGAAAGGCCTTTTATCTGTGGAAAACGAGTTTACAGTCCCTTCGTTGAAGAAATACACCTCATTATTTTGCATCCTTGCAAGATGTGCTGATTATTCAAAGTGTGAATCATTGCACTATTCATCTGATACAAATGTTAAGCAGAAGCCTTTTAAACAATGCATAACATTATTTTTTAAGTGCTTGCACAGTGAATGTATCCCATGTCGCAGCGGGAGGTGAGTGGTGTAATGCGCTTTGCAGCTGATACGTTATAATGCAGGTGACCTTTCGGCAAAGATGGTTTAACCTTTTATGTTGCTGGGGTGATATAACCCAAGGAATTAAACGCATCTTGAAAATGTTCTGAGTAGATAGTCTGAATTTTATTATAAGGAAAAACCTACAGTAGCATTGGTCAGAACTTCTCTTCTGATCATCGCTCTTAAAATAGGAGTTGTAATGGAATCATTATTTCACCAAAGTTATTGAATGGATCTATGTGCCTATGATTCAGTGATGTCTTACTATAATCAAAGGATAAAGATTGGAATATAGAACATAGACTGTCAGCAGCTGTCAGTGTTCTTACATGGTGATTAGAAGCTGAAATCATTGGTCATTTTAGGATCTCCGACATTATCTATTTTCTTCTTTTAGTATAGCTCTTTAAGCACTGAGGCTGAAGTATTTTTTGTTGGTGCTTGCTTTGGTTAATTTTAAGTGTGGTGATGTTGAAAATGGTATTCCATTGAGCTAGAGAGATTTCATTAAAAGGGTTGTTTGATGAAGATTATCCTTTTCATATGCCCTGTTAGGATGACAGAGGGGTGTCACACACACACACACACACACACACACACACTCTCCCTCTCTCCCTCTCTCCCTCTCTTATGGAACTCCATATATGACCAAGAACAGAGAGCCGGCTTCTAGTTAAAAAGGGGTTGTCATCATGACACAACCCCATTTGATTTTAGGCTGTAAACCGTTCACGATTCTTTCTGATTTTTGCTCCTGTTTATTCAAATTCAGGTAGGGAACAGACTTAAACAGACTTAGATTTTGTTCGCACCTGCGTCGGTGTATTCCGTTCTGCTTCGTCAGAGGAGTGGATCAAGGGAATAGCGGAAGCCGGCAGAATCTATTGACTTTAATGGGTTCCGTCGGCTTTCCGTGGGGGTGTTTTTGATTTTACCGGAGACAATAGCGCAGCATACTGCGCTATTGTCTCCGGTAATCTTCTGTGACCTCATCCAGAACTGCGAAGAAGGCCACTAACTGAGCTTTCAACGCAAATGTGAACGAGGCCATAACGTGTATGTTTTTGTTTTTTTACACTATTTTTTGTTTTTATTTACTGAATTCTGTGCTGATTAATTCTTCATATATATTATAATCTTGTGAAGCGAGGTTGTCGCTTCGAAAAGTGTGTCCCCGCTTTTTGGTGGCTCTCCCAGAAACAGCTCCTTTTTTACCCTTCACATTAAAGTCTCCATGCTTTTCCCCTTCTACCTAATCGGTTGTTCAGGACACATCTGTGCAAGCACCAAGCACAATGCAGGAATTACAATATTAACAAGAAAAATAAGCTTGTAACCAAATTTTGATATCCAGGTAAATGTAATAATTTATTACACTGTGCCGTCCAGGTACACAATACAAATTGGATAAAGAAAAGAGACAAAATTCCCGGGCATATCCAGCAATTACAGTATTACCCTCGGTTGCATCCGATAGTGAAACCTTGATGTATAGCCTGCACCTTTCTGTGTCACACCTAAAATACCCCATTTCTATGACATCCCAATCAAAGGATCACAATGATAAAGAGCAGCAGTTCCCCTTTTTAAATTTAAGACTGTGTCTAATTCAGTATTTGAATGTCACTAAGAACTGGAGATCTTCGATAAACCTGTAGGTCCAGTTCCGGGGCGCAACTAAAGGTTCAGCAGCTAGCCAAATAGCCAGATCTAGCTAGCGTACTCTTATTAGGATCTTTAGGTTCTTTAGTGTTCATTCCACCTGGGCAGTATCCACCTCTTGGGCAGAAAGAGCCAATGCCTCCCTAGAACAGATTTGGAAACTAGTTACATGGAGTTTCCCCTCACACCTTCCTTAAACATTATCGCTGGCAACTTCATACTGTTTTTACCCTGGCCATTTGAAGAATAGTCCTTCAGTTGGCAGTCCCCCACTCCCACCTAAAACTTTTCTCGTGTTTATCTCCAGGGGTGCTGTCATGGGTGAGAGGATAAGAGTTATTACCATTACTGGTAATCCTTTTTTTTTTCAAACCCATGAGAGCACCCCACAGTTTCCTTCCATATACATTTATTGGATATTAGGTACTGGTGTGTTAACTTTGGTACTATTAGCAGGTTATGGGAAGTGGGGTTGTTCACCTTGGTTTTTAACATGTTGATTTCTGGTTTTCTCATCCTGAGATTTTGCAAAAGACCTGGGGGTGTCGAGAGTTCTGCCCATATTTATTTAATCAGGTTTCCTTTCCTGCGGATCTTCGGTCTCACCAGGGATGCAGTCATGAGTTAGAGAAAAACTAATTACATGTAAAAATAATCACTTTCTTTCCCTTTTTGTCCTTCTTTTCTGTGGTGGAAATAAGTAAATTGAGATGTCATCTGTATAATATCTGTGGTCAACTCAGGAATGTGTGTACTCCCCAACTTTCAACAAACCCTTGTGTCCCAGAGAACCGCCCTGTTTCATATTTGTCTAGTAGAGCAGCAGGATCCCAGTGTGTGTTTATAACCATGTATTGAGGAATGCAATTTTATACTACTTCATATTTATTTTTATTTTTAGCCCATTTGGGACAACCCCTTTTTCCAAATAAAGACGGCGCAACAATCGGCTGATGGTTGCGAGTCCGGCTTCTGAAACCCCTGGTGATCACTTGTAATTTAAAGGTGAAGTTGTGGACAGCCAGACAAGGGAATTGTATTATTACATGATGGCTGTCTATGTACGAACTGGGTCTACCAGAGTGGTAGCCTCTGATACTTAGCGGTACTAAATTCTGCCTCTTAGAGGGGACACCAGAGCAGATAAGCTCTCCCCTCAATTACATCCATATGTTCTAATAGGGCATATGGGAAGGGGGGTTGCTGTTGTGAGAAGTCATGTATGTTTTACTATATAATTGTAACGTCCGTGGTCGCTGCCCACGAACTCCTTCCATCCAGTCGACGCCCCTTCTCTCCAGAGATGTCTACACATACGGCCGTCCTATTCCACAGTGACCACCAGGGTGCGCTCGCGAGCTCAGTCCAGACTTAAAAAGCCAAAGCGCACACAGGTGGGAGATTGAGCTGATTGCTCCCAGAGCACCCTGGGCTATAAGAAGGGCCCAGCCCGTTCCTCCCAATCCTGAGCGTTTTGTCATATCCTAGTTTGTCTATGCAAGTGTTTTCCAGTCCCCAGTGTTCCCCGTACCTGTATCCTGTATCCCGTGCTATCCTGGTCAAGTTCAGTGCTGTGCTGTAGTCGTGCTGTGCTGTATTCCACACCTATCCTGCTACTCTACGCCTGACGCCTACCTGCTGTCTAGTCCCAGCCGAGCCTGTCTTGCTACTGTCCGAGCTGCCACAGGTACCCTATACGAACTATAGACTGTGACTTGCGCCCTGTTGGCCAGCTGCCATACCGCAAAGGCGGTACGGCCCAGTGGGTCCATGAACCCAACGTGACCATAATAAGACAATCAAAGCAGATACTTTAACACAATAGGGGAAGGAGAGAGGTCAACAAGAATCTGGCATGCCAAGTACTCAGCAGTACTAAGCTTGCGTTGAGCTAGACATTTTGTCATACATGAGTTGATTCTGTTTTTGTGTATAAAAAGAAGGGTAGATTTCAGTAGAATAATCCCTTGCAGAAAATGTCATATAGTCCGACGGCTGATTCTTATTTTAACATGTTACTGAAATGACTCGGGAACATCCTTGAGCAAATCGGTCTATGGATTTACAACAAATTTATGAGACAAAGCATTGCTGCCGTTCTTCATTCACACGGCTGGAAAATAGTATTATTTTTTAGCGTGCCATTTAAATAGAATTCACTCTAATTGCAAATTACTGACAAAAGATATCCATAAAATGAAATACTCTCCTAATAAATTATCCGTGGCAGTCACAGTAAATTTGCCTTTCACTATTAACGCATCCATTGGTTCCAAATGTTACACTGAATCATATTAATATTGAAGTGTGTTTATAGTTTCACCTGTAAAATATGTGTGTGGAAATGAAATATACCAGGGACAGCAGGCACTACAGTGACACAACAAGCCTATCTCACAGGCAAGAGGGAACGTTTAATCTGTGCTGGAATTTCATTTTATTGCAGTAAGCAAATCCACTAGGTGGCAGAAGAAGAGGAAACTGCTCCTGAGATATGATCCTCTACTAAATACACGGACGTCAGTGGAGACAGATTTACTCAGCTGTACAGTGGTTTGTCTTTTTACCTTTGCAGAGATTATACTGTAATTGCTTCTCATAGACCTGTTTAGTGTGTACGTGGTGCCGCGACTTGGGATAATTTGAATTTTGTAAGAATATTAGAAGTAGTCTCAGAGTTCCGGGGCCTAAATTTTATATAGTAGTTCTTAGGTGACATCCAATATTCTAAATTTGTAGCAGGATGTACTTTATTTCCTGTAATACAAACCTCGGCTACTGCAGAACCTCTTTTTGGAAAATAAGCAGTACATTCATGTCGGTAATTAACCTTTTTGTATGACAAAACCGGGGCCTGCAGTCCTGTATTAAACTCTATGCATGCTTGTTCTTTTCTCTCAGGTTTTTCTTGCCCTTTGATGGAGCCGTTTGCTGCATTATCCTATCCAAAAACATAAACCTGACGGATCTATAATAAGACAAAGGGGAAAAAAATACAGATCATAACAGATCCATCATAGATCCTGTAAAAAATGGGAGACCATATAACCAGTGTGAACAGATATGATTATATATGCAGTGAAATTCCTCCGACAGCCAATAAATCTACTAAATCAGAGCTTTTTTTCCAGCACAGTACTGCAATATAATGAAAACTTTGGATTTTAGAGAACCAGAATCACAGGTAGCAAATTAAGAAATTCCCCTTATTGCAAAAGCACATTAACATTTCTCTGAAAGTTCTTTTACCTTTTTTAAGGGATCTGCAGCATGACCCTATTCAAGTAAATGGGGCCAGCTGCAGTGCCCTGCTCTACCAGGTATCCGGAAGGGTCGCTCCTCAGGGAAGAAATTGGAAGGTGTCGCAGCGCTAAATCAGCGCTGTGGTCCCTTCATTCTCAGGATCAGGATCCCCACACATCATAAAGTGATGGCATATCCTAGGGATGGGAATAACTCTTAAAAGCTTGATTTAAGTTTTCATTTAAATTTCGGCTCGATCGAATTGTGATTCTTCAAGAGGTCGTGCAGGGTTAACATCTTTTGACAGAAATTCCCTGTAGCATTCAAATTCATGTTTTATAGGTAATTATTTGTGAGGAGACCTAGTACCTTTCATATCCCTTTTTCACCTCTTGAATTTAATCTATAGAAGTCTTTATCTACGACTTGAAATAATACCACTTGCTAATGAACACAGAAACAATTAGTTAGTCAAGACCAAGATAACTGTGACCTCTACAGTGAAGACTAACAAGTCCTAGCTGCCTGCAGGCTCCTCATTGCCTCTGCTAATTGCCTCTTATTATGCAACGAGCAGCTAAGTTCCTGTGAAATGGAAATCCATGTCCATATACCAATGATATATTTATTTGGGTATTTAGACTCTCATTGCACAAAATTAATAGCAAAAAAAAAAAAAGGAAATGTTTCAGTCTTATGTCCGGTTGTTAGAGTGAACAGACAGTCCTTATGGACCACTAATATGGCGTCTTAAAGGGATTGTCCTATTTATATTTTTATATGGTCACTCATAGACTCTCAAACTTCTAATTGACTCAAATTTCCTAAACTGCATCTGTTCTCGGCTCAGCCTGCTCGTCACGTGACTTGTGATATCACTTTTTCCGCATCCTTCACATAGTCTTTGGACCGATAGTCCTAGCCTAGTATACGGCAGGTCACTAGTGACATCGCTGCAGTCATGTCAACAAACAGTGGCATTGAGCACCTGAGCAGCTACGCTTGTACGCCGGGGGATCTGACCGGTGAATAATTATTTTTTTTATTTTATTGCAGTCGCCCAACTTGGCCACTTTTTTTAATTCACTCGGAATAGCCCTTTAAGAACTGCTAGGTTAAATAAATAAAACTCACCTAGCCTTCACCCGTGACCTGCTGCCTCAGAATGGAGTGGGTGGCTGATCTCACCAGCTGTGCCTGCCTTCATTCATTAAGACATTTCTGACCTCTATTACAGTCAGTAGCACAGTTTTAGACTACCATTTGCTGCCCCCCGCTAGCCACTGGAGGGAAGTGGTAGTTACCATATCTACCGCACAAATTGCGGTAGTGGCAAACCGCTCCTAGTGCAGTCCTAATTAAACAAATTTCAGGGCCATACAGTATATGTGTTCAGTTTTTGCATATCTAAATTGACCGTTCCGGTTAGTCGCCATTACAGCTCCCTGCATTTTTTTGCTGCTAAGCTATATATTGGTTTATAAGTGGGGGTGTAACCTTTTACTAATGTGTTATTATTTTTTGTCTCTGTTTATAGTGGGAAGTAGGCTTTAAAGGAGTTGTCTTATGCAGCCAATCCTTTTCTATATCCCCCAATAGGATACAGTGTATTATCTTAGAGAGGTAGGTGTCATACAGGGGTGTCCCCACTAAGGACCCCCTTCTATTAGTTAGTGTAGAGATGGTAACAAAGAGCAGCTCACTCTCCAGATATACAAACTTTATAATTTACTTACTGTTAGAATTTGTATGGTTAAAACCACAAAATTGTATGTGAAGTTACTGCTACTAGGTGTCTCCATTCCTGTAGTTTGCTGTCCACCCCCTTTTGTGCAGCAAAATTCCTTCCTAGTTACAGAGCAGAGGAGATGGACTGCAGGAATTGGGGGTTTGTCTCTTCACTGCCTGCCAATAGAAGTCTATGGAGAGGAGAGGGGGAGCAGGAGAAGAGAGAGAAACAGACGCTGCAGCCTTCAGAAGTCTGAGAGGGGAGGAGAGAGCGTTATCAGAGACACAGATGTGCTGCAGCTTCTGGTTAATTATCTCACCCCAGTGCAAGAGTTTCATCTACACTGCTTATTACTGCTGTGTAATGTCCTCCATGCTGCTGCTTCAATATATGTGATAGAGATAAGAGTAGGGGGCTTCTCTTCTATGTGCTCGGCCAATTATCTCAGAGAAAACTGAGAAGCCTGCAGAGGGGAAAACTGCTAAAACAAATGCACACGTGTTACACGCCCTCTTGCCTAAATTAACCGTTCAGGGGGTTATTTAAATATCGGGCGCCAAATATAACGGCACCGATATCTAAATAACAAAGGAGTGTAGGAGAAAAATGCAAAGTACCCCAGGGTTTGTGCAGCCCTGCCCATTACAGGCTCCACTCAGCTGCACATGTATGGGCAGTTGAAAGGTTCTCTTTAAAAGAGAGAGATATGGATTGACTTTATGTGCAAGTTGCACTGTTCTTTTTGTTTTCTTATTTTTGTCCTTAAAAATGGGTTAATATAGATATTTGTGGGACATTGTTTAAATAGAATACTGGATATTTTATGACAGCTATCTTGTGCTGAGGTGTGTGTGTATATATGTATGTGTATGTGTATGTATATATATATATGTGTATGTGTGTATATATATATATATGTGTATGTGTGTATATATATATATATGTGTATGTGTGTATATATATATATATATATATATATATGTGTGTGTGTATATATATATATATATATAGGTGTGTGTATAATATCTCATACTACAAAATCCCACTTTAAATTCAAAGTAATTATCAGTTAATGGGTTATTCCAGTTTTAGCAAATATACCATGATTTTATCATGAAAAGTTGCGAAACTTTCTAATATACCCTTTTCTTTATCAATTTGTTGCGTTTCCGTCAAGATCTTTCCTTGTAGTCTTAGAATAAGATTCATTATTGTTTACTTACAGTGGATGAAATCTGTCCTGGTCACATAACGAATAACACAGGTGACCTTCTTGTTACAAGACAGCACAGATAACTGTACAGTAACGAGCCCTGCGCCTGTGTGGTCATCTCATGGCCATGGTAGAGTATCACCATCTTGATGTAAACAATGAAAGTTCCCATTGAATTACAGAAAGCGGAGATCTTGAAAACGATAAGGAATTGATAGGAGAAGTATAGAAAATTTATTATTTTTCTCTTTTATATACATTGAATAAGCTTTATGTGCTGATTAAGTTACTAAAAAGTCTTATTAGCACTTCGGGAATTGTTTTTTATTCTAAACATAATACACAAATACAAGTACAACAAACAAATAACCCCAGAACCACCCCCTCCCTAACCCGGAATGGACAAAAAAAAAAAAAAAAACATCACCAAAGGGGAGTGTTTAGCCCTGTCGAGATGTTCACACACAGTTTTTTGCAGGCATAAAATTCTGCCTGGAAAAATCTGTTCTGTTTTTTTGTTTTTTTTAAAGTGGTTCTGCACCACAGGCGTTTTTGTCGCGGTTTATGACGAGTTTTTTACCTTTTTCTTCAACAGGCAAAGGGAAATACTGCGGGCAGTTGTTGACATAAAACGCGTCAAAAAACGGGTTGGCCGTTTGTGATTTTTCCGTCTCCCATTGATCTCAATAGGGCATGTTGTTTTTCCCGCAAGCATTTTTTTCTGCTCGGGCGAAAAAAACGCCTCCACCTCCCATTAAAAACAAAGGGAGGCAATTTCGGCCGTCTTTCGCTGTGGTTTTTGCCGCGGTTTCCGCGGCAAAAGGCATGTCAAAGAGCGTGTGAACAGTGCCTTACAGGGAAATTGTCACCCTGCCCCAGTTCCTATATTATCCTGCCAAATCTGAGTGTCGAGACCCCTCACCTCTTTGATCCGTATCATATTTTTCTGCAACAAACAGCCAGTTCATCCTAGTCACCCGGCATTTAATACTTGGAGGCTCCTCGTTCTTCCACTCTTGGGCAATTAATCTTCTTGCAATTTATAACCCCTTTAAACCGATCAGTCTATTTAATCTACCCCGCCTTATACCCATTTTACTACCCCAATACTATATTAACTCCTTCAAAAGGAATCGCAATACGAAATAATTTGTTTAATCTCTCCTCTATAAATTGCCAGTACCGATGTAGCCTTGGGCATCTCCATATCATATGAACCAAATCAGCATCGGGATCCCTACATCTCTGGCAGCAAGAGTCTAGTCTAATCCCAAACCCAAACATCTTTTTAGGAGACCAGTACGCCATATGTATCACAAATAACTGAGACATTCTATATGACATATTTCTAGTTGTCTCCACCACCATATTAAGAGCATCAATCCACTTGGGCTCTGACAGGTCGCCCAAGGCCTCTTGCCATTTGGCATACGATAACACTAAACTTGGACTCCCAGAGCAGAGCCGAGTTTCATTACATCAGTAGTGTCCATAAAGAATACAAACATTCTGATAGCCCTGAGCTTGCACATCCATACAACTGCCGTTTTATTTGTAATTGTGTAATAGATGGCAAAAAGTAGGCAAACTGTCGATAGAGATTCAGATATGTCTTGTCTTCACACCTTTTAAAAGCTGATCATTAAAACCTGTGTTTAAAGGGACACTCAGGACAATTCAAAACATTCCTTAGTGTACCATTATAGTATTCAGTGTGTCATTCTCTCACCTGTTATTTTCCTTGCTGCTTCTATCTCTATATATCAGACTGGGGTGGTTGCTTAGCAGCAGTGTGAATCCGGTTCGGTGACACGCTTTCTCTACTTGATTCTATGGAGATCTATGTGTCACCCATCACAGGCTTCAGTAGTTCCTGTACTACACTAGTTATACACAGGGAGGACAGAAACTTCTATCATCAGCTACCACTGATACTTAGACTGATCCTGTCACACAGGTATAATGTAGAGGAATATAGTGCAGCCTCACTGGCTGTATACTTAAGGTTTTTCAGCCTATTTAGAAGAATACAGACAGATTTAAAATCAGTGTCTCCCAGCATGCGGAAATTGTATAGTCTTTAGCTGGTCATGTGATGCTGTGCTGAAGCATCATGGGATTGATTGCAAAGCAGAGAGGAAGAGAAAGCTGGGGAAATCTAAGAATCAAGATGGAGGCTTTTTTAAAGCACAGACAAGGCAGCAGTTCAAAAAGTAAGTACAGGATACATAATAGAAGTGTAGCGTGTGGTATACAGTCAGGTGGGGGCTGCAGACAGGGAACGTTTACACTGGAGGTCTTTAACCCCTTCCCGCAAGTTCACGTACAGTTACGTCATGGGAGATGGCCTTTTCCCGCATCTCCACTTAACTGTACGTCATGGAGATGAAGCTGGCTCAGGAGCTGAGCCAGCGACATCACCGCCGGGTGACAGCTGTATGTTAGAGCTGGCACCCTGAGGTATCGGCCAGGACCGGAGCTAGCCTCCGATCCGACCAATTAACCCCTCACATGCTGCGTTCAATAGAGATCGCAGCATGTGAGGAGTTTATAGCCATCGGCACCCCAGCAACGTGATCACTGGGTTGCCGGTGGCTGCAAAGGCGATCGGAGGGCTAATACTTACCTCCCGATCAGCCTGTAACGGAATCCTCTTATGTCCCATCGTCGGCGGGGCCCAGGAGGCTTCCGGTACTATCGGCAAGATGGCGCCGGCTCAGCTTCCGGTTCAGAAGCTGAGCCGGCGTCATCAGCAGTGGGTGTCCGCTGTATGTTACAGCGGACACCCCGATTTATCGGCAGGAACCGGAGCTAGCTCAGATTCCTGCCGTTAACCCCTTCAATGCAGCGATTCAATGCAATCGCTGCATCAAAGTGGTTTGTATGCAATCGGCAGCCTTGCCATGCGATGGCAAGGCTGGCGACTGCTACTATGGCAACAGGTTGCCTAACAATGGCTTCCTATCTGCCATTACGTTAGCCGATTAGGCCCCGCCCGGAGGCGGAGCCTGATCGGCTTGCTGTCAGTGAACAACTGACAGTTCTAATACATTGCACTACATAGGTAGTGCAATGTATTAGAGCATCAAAAAAACAGTTGGACCTTCAAGTCCCCTAGTGGGACTAAAGAAAAGTGTAAAAAAAAGTAAAAATAAAAGTTGTAAAAAATACAATAAAAGTTTCAAATAATAACACAAAACACAATCGCCCTTTTTCCCTTATCAAGTCATTTATTATTGAAAAAAATAATAAAGCCATACATATTTGGTATCGCTGCGACCGTAACGACCTTAACTATAAAAATATTATGTTATTTATTCCGCACAGTGAACGCCGTAAAAAAATAACTAAAAAATAATGACATAATTGCTATTTTCTGTCACTTTGTCTTCCAAAAATTGAAATAAAAAGTGATCAAAAAGTCGCATGTACCCAAAAATGGTGTCTATAAAAACTATAACTCGTCTCGCTAAAAACAGGCCCTCATACAGCTCCGTCAACTAAAAATTTAAAACCGTTATGGCTCTCACAACTTGGCGACAGTAAAAATCCATTCTCTTTACAAAAGTTATTTTATTGTGCAAAAAGTTGTAAAACATAAAAAGTGCTATAAATTAGGTATCACCGGAATCGGACTGACCCGCAGAATAAAGCTAACATGTAATTTATAACAAGTGGTGAACGCTGTATAAAAAGAACTAAAAAAATATGCCAGAATTGCTGTTTTTTGGTCACCT
Organism: Rhinoderma darwinii; assembly: GCF_050947455.1. Taxonomy (NCBI): domain Eukaryota; kingdom Metazoa; phylum Chordata; class Amphibia; order Anura; family Rhinodermatidae; genus Rhinoderma; species Rhinoderma darwinii. Next base: position 567,582,139 of record NC_134687.1, on the reverse strand, counting down.
GGCCTCCCAAAAAAAAAAGGATAACAAGTGATCAAAAAGTCGCAAGCACCCCAAAATGGTACCAATAAAAACTACAGCTCGTCACACAAAAAAAACAGCCCTCATACCACTACGTCTATGAAAAAATAAAATTAGTCAAGGCACCAATAAGTTAGGAAATAAAAATATGCAGTTGTGCCGGCCTGAGGGGAACATTTCTTCTGTTTCAAGTGGCGAATTATCAAGGCCCCTAAAATTAGGGAACCAGGAAGGGGAGGGCCCAAACTTATCTGCTGGAAGTGAGGGTGCCCGTATTATACCAGGACAACACTACCCAGCAAGATTCCCCAAACTTCAAAGGTGCGGAGTGCGGACCAAAAGGGGAATAAGTAAGGACCATTTATTAGTCCAACACCGGCCTGTGCAGAAAGGATTGTGTCACAGCGTAACACACATCTATGGATTATTTTATTGTTATTTTTTACCCCACTATACCACCTGACTATGCCCCTTATATACTCCAGCCCGCCTTACATGTACCCCCACATTATAAACGGAAACACCAGTAAGACTCCAAACAAAACTACTACAAGCAAAATCCACGCTCCAAAAGCCAAATGGCGCTACCTCCCTTCTGAACCCTACAGTGTGCCCAAACAGCAGTTTACTTCCACATATATGGCATCGCCATACCCGGGATAACCCTTTTAACAATTTTTGGGGTGTATGTCTCCAGTGGCACAAGCTGGGCGCCACTTATTGGCATATCTATTGAAAAACCATTTTCACTCTGCAACATCGCGTGCACACCAATTTCTGCCAATCACCTGTGGGGTTAATATGCTCACTACACCCCTAGGTGAATACCTTGAGGGGTGTAGTTTCCAAAATGGGGTCACTTCTGGGGGGGATCCACTGTTTTGGTCCCACAGGGACTTTGCAAATGCGACATAGCGACCAGAAACCAATCCAGCAACATCTGTACTCCAAAAGCCAAATGGCGCTCCTTCCCTTCTGAGCCCTACTCTGTGCCTAAACATCAGTTTATGACCACATATGTGGTATTGCCGTACACAGGAGAAGTTGCTTTACAAGTGTTGGGGTGCTTTTTTTCATTTAGTTGTTGATAATATGAAACATTTTCAGCTAAAACTACGTCTTATTGAAGAAAAAGGATTTTTTTTATTTTCACTGCCCAATTCTAATAAAATCTATGAAACACCTGTGGGGTCAAAATGCTCACTACACCCCTAGATGAATTCCTCAAGGGGTGTAGTTTCGTGAATCGATTCACTTTTGGGGAGTTTCCACTGTACTGACACCTTAGGAGCTTTGCAAAAGTGACATGGTGTCAAGAAACCAATCCAGCAAAATCTGTGCTCCAAAAGCCAAATGGCACTCCTTCTCTTCTGATCCTTGCCGTATGCCCAAACAGCAGTTTATGACCACAAATGGGGTATTGCCGTACTCCAGAGAAGTTGCTTTACAAATGTTGGGGTTCTTTTATTCCTTTATTTGTTGAGAAAATAAAATGTTGAGCTAAAGCTACGTCTTATTGGAAAAAAAAAAAAAAAAATATTTTTTTTATCTTCACTGCCCAATTCTAATAAAATCTATGAAACCCCTGTGGGTTCAAAACACTCACTATATCCCTAGATGTATTCTTCAAGGGGTGTAGTTTCCTAAATGGAGTCACTTTTTTGGTGTTTTCACTGTTTTGGTCCCTTAGGGGCTTTGCAAATGCGACGTGGTCTCCGCAAACCATTCCTGCTAAATTTGAGCTCCAAATGGCGCTCTTTCCCTTCTAAGCTCCGCCGTGTGTCCAAACAGCCGTTTATGACCACATGCGGGGTATTGTTTTACTCGGGAGAAATTGCTTTACAAAAGTAGTGGTGCATTTTCTCCTTTTAGTCCTTGTGGAAATTAGAAAAAAATTAGCTAAACCTACATTTTCTTTGAAAGAATGTAGATTTTCATTTTCACAGCCTACTTCCAATAATTTCTGCAAAAAACCTGCCGGGTCAAAATGCTCACTATACCCCTAGATAATTTCCTCAAGGGGTATAGTTTCCAAAATGGGGTCACTTTTGGGGGATTTCCACTGTTTTGGTGCCGCAAGAGCCTTTCAAACCCGACATGGAGCCTAAAATATTTTCTAATAAAAAGGAGGCCCCAAAATCCCCTAGCTGTTCCTTTGTTTCTGAGGCCTGTACTTCAGTCAATAAGTGCACTAGGGCCACATGTGGGGTATTTCTAAAAACTGCAGAATCTGGGCAATAGATATTGAGTTGCGTTTCTTGGGTAAAACTTTCTGTGTTACAAAAAAAATAGTTGAAAAATGAATTTCTGCAAAAAAAAAAAGAAATTTGAACATTTCACATCTACTTTGCCTTAATTCCTGTGAAACATCTAAAGGGTTAAGAAACGTTCTAAATGCTGTTTTGAGTACTTTGAGGGGTGAAGTTTTTAAAATGGGGTGACTTATCGAGGGTTTCTAATATATAAGGCCCTAAAATCCACTTCACAACTGAACTGGCCCCTGTAAAAATAACCTTTTGAAATTTTCTTGAAAATGAGAGAAATTGCTGCTAAAGTTCTAAGCCTTGTGATGTCATAGAAAAATAAAAGGATGTTCAAAAAACGATGCCAATCTAAAGTAGACATATGGGTGATGTTAATTAGCAACAATTTTGTGGGGTATAACTATCTGTCTTACAAGCAGATACATATAAATTTAGAAAAATTCTATTTTTTGCAATTTCTCGCTAAATTTTGGTGTTTTTCACAATTAAATACTTAATGTATCGAGCAAATTTTGCCAGTAACATAAAGTCCAATGTGTCACGAGAAAACAATCTCAGAATCGCTTGGATAGGTAAAAGCATTCCGACGTTATTACCACATAAAGTGAAACATGTCAGATTTGAAAAAATTGGCCTGAAGGCCAAAACAGGCTGTGTCTTGAAGGGGTTAAGTATTAAAAAAAAATCCTGGAAAGAAAGGACCTTTTTTGCTGGTGGACATATGAACAGAAATGTTTTAAGACTGGCGTTCCATACACCAGTTTTAATATAAATAAAGTTGGAGTAGGAGGCGCATGCCTCTTAATAAATTAGGCGCATCTATGGCTGTCCATGCGCCAGATATTGAAACGAGCTGGTGTAGATTTCTGCCATAACTTTTTGCCAGTTTCTGATGAAAAGTATTATAAATTTGTGGGGCTCAGGTGGCTCCGCTGCCATCCGCTAACCTCCGCTTACTTTTTAAAAAAGTGCTGTAAGTGGTGGAACAGGCACAAAAGCCGCAAGTTGTACTGCGAACTGCGATTTTATGCTGTTTTCATATTTTCTACGCCAGAAAACAGGCGTAGAAAAGTTTATAAATTCCCCCATTGTGCTTAAACCATAGAAAAGTCATAGAAAAGAATTGGTGTGTTTTAGTGATATGAGAATTTTATGTATATTTGTTTAAAGGTTTTGTCCCATCAGGACAAACCCTGTCCATATTCCCTATTAGGTCATATGGATGTTATAGAGGAGGGAGTCTCCTACTTGGCACCCCTTCTATGTACCAGAGCGGAGAGCGGCTCTCACTGACAGAAAGTCCATGTATCCCATAGACGAACATGTAATACTCGATTCTCTCTGTAGCGGCTGTTGCAGGGGAAATAAGCAGCTGATGGCAACTTTGCTCAGCAAAATCGGCTGTTTGCCGAGGTTCAGTGATCAGTGACTCATATTAGAGGGGTTCTCTGTGATGAGACAACCCTTTAAGGAAATACAATTTATTAAGAGACTGGTATGTTGAAAGCTAAAAAACTAAATTGATAAAAAAGCAATACTGTTCTGGTACAGGTAGATGGGGTCGATTATAGTTTAGAGGACATATATTTAAATAAACCAAACTAAAATATAACCGTTATATGGGTAAAGCCTTCAAATTATTGGTACCTGTTTTACCTTGTTACCTTGAGGGTATGTTCACACGCAGTGTTTGCAGGCATATTTTGGGGCGTTTACGCCTGAAAAAACAGAAGCTGAACACCTACAACCATCTGCTGATTGAAATCAATGGGAAAAACAGCATTTAGTTCATACGGGGCGTCTTTTTACGCCTCTGTTTTAAAAAACGGAGCATAAAAAATGCTCCGTAAGGCTATGTTCACACAAGTATTTTGCAGGCAGAATTTCTGCCTCAAAATTCTGTTTGGAAGTTTGAGGCAGATTTTCCTCTCCCTGCACGTTGATTTTCGCAGCATTTTTCGCCCGCGGCCATTGGGCGCTGCAGGCATAAAACGCCGCGAAATACGCTTTCTCTGCCTCCCATTGAATTCAATGGGAGGTCAGAGGCGGAAACGCCCGAAGATAGGGCATGTCGCTTCTTTCTCCCGCGAGCCGGTTTTACTGATCGCGGGAAAAAACCGCCCCCGCCTCCCATTGAAATCGACGGGAGGCATTTTTGGGCCGTTTTTGACAAGCTTTTTGGCGCGGTTTCCGCGCCCAAAAACTCGTAGAAGAACTCCGTGTGAACTTCGCCTTAAAAGAAGTAGCATGTCACTTCTTGAGGCGTTTTTTGGAGCTGATTTTCCATTGAACACTATGAAAAATGCCTCAAAAGAAGCTCCAAATTAAAAGAAGCTTCATTTTCAGCTTCAAAAACGCCTGAAAATCAGAGGCTGTTTTTTCTGAAAACAGCAACGTATTTTCAGACGTTTTTGAGTTTGTGTGTGCAAACACTGAATATAAAATGTAAATCTATAGGAGCCATACAAACTTGTAAAACTTAGTTCTATAAAAAAATTTGTGTCATGAGCGGTCAATGAGCTATAAAAGACTAATAACATATGTACTCCCTTAGAAGTATAATCGTACTACTAAGTTTTTGACAAAAATCCAGATAACAATATAAACCAAACCAAACAAAATTAAATAAAACAAAACCAAACCTTACTCACAAGATCACACATTGGTAAGGAGAAATGTCTTATATGTGAAGAGTCCGCAAAGTAGCGAGAGTCGCCATTTGTTTTTCTCAATAAAAATCCTATGTTTTAAATTTTTTTTATAGGAGCCGGTATATTGCTCATTTCTTGTTTTATATCCCCGTATAAACGAATGTTACTATTTTTCTAATGGCTTGTAGCAATATTTGTAGTCGCATAGAGTTAAATTAAAGAACAGTCTTTTGGGTTTTCCTTCCTTCCTATGTTTCGTTATTATGGAGCTGTGAGCCGTGTGCCTCCATCCCAAACTATATTATGAAGGTATTCTCCCGAGGAAGTGAAGCTCTTCGTTTATAATACCTCCGTAATATGGCATCCAATAGAACATGCTACAATCTTTTTGTCTTACGGATTCCATGGGAAAAGAAACCTCTGTGTTTCTCCATATAAATTCGGAGTAACATGGAGATACAGTATGAGCCCTTAGATTTCTGTGTGAAATATTACAGCTCCGTACATCTCGTAACTTGTAAAGAGCTATAATATAGCCATGTGCATGAGGCATCATATTGTTATTTCCTAGTGACATAATGAACTTCTATATAATATAGAAAAGAAGAAGAAAAAAGGGTATTTGTTGGTGTCTTCTCACATACTTTTAGAAGAAAGTGCTTTGTTTTCTAATGGCATAAATGTAGGAGATAGTGGCGATTGCTGAAACCAATTTACTTTCTTACCCCTATGGCTGTAAAGGGTTATCGACAAGATTCCTCCTCTTCTGCTAGAGGTCATAATCCGACTTAATGTTTGTTTTTTTTCTGTCTCTTAGAAATAATTCAGCTTGAACTTACAAATCAATGTTCATTCCAAGGTCTGAAATCCCCTTGTACTATACATACACAAGAACAGCTCTAAAGAAGTCACAAGTTCTTTCACTCGTCTTTTGTGCTGTGCAACACCCAAGTGTAATATTCGTACTACTTTTAAAGTGAATCCCCATTTTTGTATAATATTGACTGTATAGTTGGCTATTGTAAAATCAAACATTATCATATCACTTTAAGGCTAGGGCTACACAGCGACATTTGGTCACTTGCAAGTTTTTTACTGCAACCGTGATGCAACCTCAATATTTCCTATAGGAAAAAGGTAGTGCAAAAAAGTCTGGCCTGGTTGGACTTTATGCAATAGTTACCGGTGACCTTAATTAATGATGAAATGTTAAGGTTGCATCACAGTAATACCACAATTTTACCGCAACCACTTTGGCCTCCGCTTAATACAGTTTCCTTATTTTTCAGTTTATTTTGAGTTTTTCAGCACAGTGATGAAATATATTGTTTTAGATACCTTGAAACTGCTGTTGACTGATTTTTTTTATTCGATTTTTCTTCTTAAAAGTAACCTATTTTAAACCTTACTGACCAAGGTATTTTTTACGTTTTTCCATTGTCTCATTCCAAGAGCTATAACTTTTTTTATTTTTGCGTCAACATAGCTGTATTAAGTCTTGTTTTTTGCGGGACAAGTTGTTCTTTTTAATAGCACCATTTTGGGATACATATAATTTATTGATTAACTTTTGTTTGGGGGGAATAGAAAAACCCCAGATATTTCGCCCCTCTTTTTTCGCCGTTTACTGTGTGGTATAAGTAACACAATAACTTTATTCAGCGGGTTGTTACGATTGCAACGATACCAAATTTGTATCGTTTTTGTTTTACTACTTTTACACAGTAAAAACTCTTATTTTTTCAACATTATTTGTTTTTGTGTCTCCATATTTGAAGAGCAGTAACTTTTTTTTATTTTTGACCGAAGCAGTTGTATGAGGGCTTTTTTTTGCGGGATGACTGTAGTTTTTATTGGTACCATTTTGGAGTAGATGCGACTTTTTGATCACTTTTTATTTAAGGCAGGATTCACAGAAAACAGCAATTTTTCCATTGTTTTTTATATTCTTTTTTACGGCATTCACCATGCGGGTTAAGTAATGTAATAGCTTTATAGTTGGGGTTGTTACGGACGCGGCGACACCAAATATGTGTAACTTTTGTACTTTGTTTTGTTTTTTTAATAGTAAAGTATTTTTTACTAGTCCTACTAGGGGACTTTAATATGCGATCCTCCGATCGCTATTATAATACACTGAAATACTTTTGTATTGCAGTGTATTACTGCCTGTCCATTTTAAAACGGACAGGCATCTGCTAGGCCATGGGTTTGGCATTCACTACAGGCAGACGTGGGGGCCACCTGAGACACAGACACTCGGCAATCTTATCCCTCCCTCTCTCCAAAACAACTCATATGCGGCATTCGCTATTGAGCGCGGCATCTGAGCAGTTAAACGGGTGAGATCAATAATAATATCGATCTCACTTGTTTGAGCAGAGATGCCCCCAGCCCACAGCTACATCTAGTAGCTGAGAGCAGGGTGATTTAACAGCTCCCTGCTCTGTTTATTCTGATGCAGCGACGTGAAAAGGTGTATGCATCAGAATAAAGCCCATTAGTGGCCGCCATGAAAAGGCGTATTGGCGGTCACTAACTGGTTAAGGCCCCCTGCATATTCTGCAGATTTTGTTGAAAAAATTTCTGTGACTGAAAATCTATTTAATTCATCTGAATGGTCTTGTTTTTGCTGTGTATGCAGGGCCGCCATCAGGAATTTCAGGGCCCCCTACAGCTAAATTTTCTGGGCCCCCCTACCGTGGCACCGCCTGTTAACGGTACTCCGTCCAGCACTATATCATGGTACCCAGGGCCGCCATCAGGGGGGGTATTATGGGTACTGATGTGAGAGGCCCGGCCAAACCTAATTGAAATGGGGGCCCGGCAACTGCCGCGACTTGTCTTTGGTAGAAAAAAAACAGGCCCCTGCAATGGGGCCCGTTTTTTTCACCAAAAGAATGTCGTGAGCTGCGGGCCCCCCTTTCAATTAGCTTTGGCCGGGCCTCTCACATCAGTACCCATAATACCCCCCCTGATGGCGGCCCTGGGTAGCATGGGGGTCGTCATGGGGGCCGTAAAACAGTGCCGCCCGTGCGACCGATCGCGCGCACTCGCAAACTCCTGCGCACCCGCGACCGCCTGGAACCGCGCACCGAATTTTGAGGCAGATTTTGACCTGCCCACACTATCTTGCCGCGTTTTTTGCCCGCGGCGATTGAGGACAGCAGACAAAAAACGTAGGGAAAAATGCATTTTCTGCCTCCCATTGATTTCGATGGCAGGTCAGAGGCAGAACCGCGGCAAGAAAGGATGTGCTGCTTTTTCTTTTTTCCGCGACTGGCTCCCATTGATTAGAGATTAAATCAATGTGAGGCGGTTTTGGAAGTTGTTTGGTGCTGATTCTGACGCAGTGTCCGAGTCAATATCAAGGCCCAAAAACTCTGTGAACTGGGCCTTATTGTTAGGGCTTATTCAGACGAACGTGTAATACATCCGTGCAACGTGTGTGATTCTCACGCGCCTCGCACGGACCTATGTTACTCTATGGGGCCGTGCGGACTGTCAGTGATTTTCACGCAGCGTGTGTCCGTGTGTCCGCTGCGTAAAACTCACGACATGTCCGATATTTGTGCATTGTTCGCGCATCACGCACCCATTGAAGTCAATAGGTGCGTGAAAATCACGCCCAGCACTTCCGCAGCAGCATAAACTATGAATGAAAACAGAAAAGCACCACGTGCTACAAACATACAAACAGAGTGTCATAATGATGGCGGCTGCGCGAAAATCACCTAGCCACGCATTATACGCTGCTGACACACGGAGCTGTTATGACCTTTTGCATGCGCTAAACGCCACGTTTTTGCGCACACAAAAAGCACACGCTTGTGTGAATCCGGCCTTAGGGTAGGAACACACTAGGCATGAACACTGCGGATTTTATGCAACACATTTTATTGTGGAAAATCCGCAGCGTATTACAGTCGCAGCAGAGTGCGTGAGATCTGAACAAATCTCATCCACACGCTGCAAAACGGTGATGTGAACAGGCCCTAACACAAAAGTTTTGTGTTTTTTTAAGCTGGTTCACAAAAAAAAATAATTCCAAATTCTACTGGACCAACTGCCTATTTAGAGACCGGCAGCAGCTCCAGGAGCGACATCATAAGGGACACACTAGGCGGATATGCTGAGTAAAACTACACAGTTTATCCGCCCCGGTAGCCGCAGGGAATTCCGCCAGCAAAACCGCACCAAATAGTTGCGCAGGTTTTGTGAGGCGTGTCCGCTGCGGGAATCCTGCAGGGAAAAAAAAGTTTAGACTTGCCCCGGCCGTAGTTTAGATGACGCATCTCTCTCTTATGAACGTATCCCCGCCTCCTGGGATGACGCTGTAGACCATGTGACCGCTACAGCAGTCACATGGAATGAAACGTCATGACAGGAGGCCGGGCTGCGCTAAGAATAGAGGATCGCGTCACCAGGACTACGGCCGGGGCAAGTCTAAACTTTTTTATAAATGTAAAAAAGTACCTTTTTTTTTCTCATGTGTGATTTTTGCGGCAGAACCGCAGCATTTCCGCAACAGAGGAGCGGCGATTCCACAGAATACATTGACACGCTGCGGCTTAAAAAGCCGCACTGCAGGTCCATTTTCTTTGCAGCGTGTGGATGAGATTTGTTCATATCTCATCCACTCTGCTGCGACTGTGATACGCTGCGGATTATCCACAATAAAATGTGTTGCATAAAATCCGCAGTGTTCATGCCTAGTGTGTTCCTACCCTAAGGCCGGATTTACACGAGCGTGTGCTTTTTGTGCGCGCAAACACGTGGCGTTTTGCGCATGCAAAAGGTCATAACAGCTCCGTGTGTCAGCAGCGTATGATGCGCGGCTACGTGATTTTCGCGCAGCCGCCATCATTATGACACTCTGTTTGTATGTTTGTAGCACGTGGTGCATTTCTGTTTTCATTCATAGTTTATACTGCTGCGGAAGTGCTGGGCGTGATTTTCACCCACCCATTGACTTCAATGGGTGCGTGATGCGCGAACAATGCACAAATATCGGGCATGTCGTGAGTTTTACGCAGCGGACACACGGACACACGCTGCGTGAAAATCACTGACAGTCTGCACGGCCCCGTAGAGTAACATAGGTCCATGCGAGGCGCGTAAAAATCACGCACGTTGCACGGACGTATTACACGTTCGTCTAAATAAGCCCTAACAATAAGGCCCAGTTCACAGAGTTTTTGGGCCTTGATATTGACTCGGACACTGCGTCAGAATCAGCACCAAACAACTTCCAAAACCGCCTCCCATTGATTTAATCTGAAATCAATGGGAGCCAGACGCGGAAAAAAGAAAAAGCAGCACGTACTTTCTTGCCGCGGTTCCGCCTCTGACCTCCCATCGAAATCAATGGGAGGCAGAAAATGCATTTTTCGCTGCGTTTTTTGTCTGCAAAAAACGCAGCAAAAAACGCGGCAAGATAGTATGGGCAGGTCAAAATCTGCCTCAAAATTCCTTAAGGAATTTTGAGGCAGATTTTTTTGGCCTGCAAAATACTCTGTGTGAACAGGGCCATACATAAATAGCACTTTGAGACACTTTACTCACCGTGTCAGAAGAGCTGCTCCCACTCCAGTCCTCTTCAGGCGATATCTTCGGTCCAGATGTCGTCCTTCACCTCCAGCCTCCAGAAAATTGCGGGGATCGTAGAACTGCCGCCGCGCAACAACTAGACTCCTCCCCCTCTCCTTACGCAGCCACGCTCTGAAGGACGAGGAGGCGGAGTCGGACGAGGAGGCGGAGTCGGACGAGGATGAGAAGGCGGAGTCGGAGGCGGACGAGGAGGACGAGTCGGAGGCGGGCCAGCAGGTAAGTAGACTGCGCCGCTGTCAAGTGTGGCTGTCCTTCCCCCTAGATCTTGTGTTGCGGGCGCACCGCCTCCCTCTCGGCGGCGCGCCTGGTCGTCCGCGCGTGGGAGCGCGCGCTTGCGGTCGTTCGCGCGTGGTCGCGCGCTCGCTCGTACGCGCGCAAGCGGGCGGTATTTCGCGGCGGTGATAAGAGGGGGGCCCGCAGCTCACGGCGGTGTTTCACGAGAGGGGGGCCCGCAGCTCACGACATTGTTTTGGTGAAAAAAACAGGCCCCATTGCAGGGGCCTGTTTTTTTCTACCAAAGGCAAGTCGCGGCAGTTGCCGGGCCCCCCTTTCAATTAAGTTTGGCCGGGCCCCCTACACTACTACCCCTAATACCCCCCTGATGGCGGCCCTGTGTGTATGGATTTCTGCAACGAAGTCTGCAACGGCCTGAAGGGGTTGTACAGAATTAGACAAACATGACGGCTTTCTACCAAAAATAGTGTCACACCGGTTCACAGGTTGTGTATGGGATTGCATTTAAGCCCAATCTACTTTAATGGAGCTGAGCCTTAGCTGCAATACCAGACACCGCTCGTGGACAGGTGAGGCACAGTTTCTAAAAGAAAGCAGACCTGTTTTTCTAATGCTGTACAACTCCTTAAATTAATAAATTTATAAATTTTAGGCCACAAACATGTATCCCCTATCCTTCATATATGTGATAATGTTAGAGATCAGTTGAAGTCTGACTCCTGAGACCCCCATAGATAGCCAAAATGGAGGACCACAGTTCCAGGCCCCGCTGCGCGACTACCGTGAGAAGTTTGAACGGAGTGGCAGTTTAGCATCCTGTCCAGAATCGTGGCTGCATGTAGACCTGAGATTTCCTGCACCCCTCAAATGCTGATATAACTGGTGATAATCACAGCACATATTATGGGGGTACTTATTAACACCTTATTCAAGTATTACGTATCGTTTTGTTAATCAGGCTATTTAGATTTTCAGGAGTGGAGCTGCAGGCTGTATTAAGGCCCTAAAGACATAATTCAAAACCCGTTTTAGAAATGCACTTTTTTTCAGAACTGCAAACTGGGGAAATCTGGAAAAGGTAATAAAGGCATGACAAACATGTACATTTAACATTTACTTATATAGGCTCTATAATCAGCAAAGTGAGAAGATGTAATTGCGGAACACTTTCTGCCTTTAAAATTCCATAAATTCTCTCTTTTTGGCTAATATTTTAAGAAGGTTTTGTGTCTCATTTGTATTGTCTGTTATGCAGAAGATCGAGCCAGAGGTAAGAGGTTGGGTGATATTTGCTAGTAGGCATCTACAGAGGTTTGTTGGCTCGGACTTGAAACTGGTCACCATTCACCCTTGTGCTGACATGTTCTTTGCACCGAAGTACATATTTCTTACCTACTGCAGCTTTAAATTTGCCCTTTTTACTTAGAAAATGTAGACCAGTGAACAAATAGTAAAATAGTAAATTAGAAATTAGTGATCCTTTTTTTTTTTTAACAAAGATATTGGCATGTCCTGGTTTTGTTTTGGCACCCATTTTTGCAACAGGTCATTTTTGAACTATCTTCTCACAATTTGACAGTCGGTTATCGTATTTGTCAGCATATTTAATCAATAACGTAACAGTTTTGTCAGTGGCTGAAAGTAAAATTCAAAGCTGACAACCAATATGTCTACACTTGTTATTACTTATATATGGTTATTTTTACATTTTGGGTGAAAATCTTCTTTAACAATAAGCAGTATGTTCGAGACATTCTGAGAATCCACAAAAGGGGGAAGGGTCCATGTAGTGATTCACACACCCCTGTGTGGTAAATAGCAAAGGGACCCGGAAGAACATAATCTGCACACTGACATGGTGAGGACAGGGCAGGCAGTACTGAATTTGTTTGAAAATCCAAACAAAAAAACAAAATTGTATTTAGCAAGTAGCTTGGGGTCCAACCCAGTAAATGTTGTAATATGCTGGACATTCTGCTGGTTACTTTAGTGTTTTTACTTTTGGCATGATGGTATAATATCACATTACTGCAGCATCATGTCATTGCACCAGAATCTTAACAGCGTGGGGACCAACAAAGTTTCTTTTTTTTTTTCCAATTTGAAGGTTTTGGGATTTGTTTTTACACCAGAAAAACGATGTAAATCTTCCCCAAAGAGGACCTTTCAGCTCTACAGACGTGTCTAGTTTAGTAAATACTTGCATTCCTCATAAAATAAATTAAAAAAATTCTGGAGCATATTTTCTTAGAACACTACGTTGTACTATTCCTCTGTTATTCCTTTTACAAATTTATGAATATATTGACAACTGGCTATATTACCAGTTGGTGGTATGTACCTACACAGTCCGACATTCTTGATCTGGGACGGGGATAAATCATCTTACCAGTCTCAGAATCACCGGTTAGCACAATGGTCTAAGGTAAATAATCTGGTCCTTAATTTGGAAACTTCCAAAGAAATGATCATTGATTTTGGGAAATTGGGGTAGGAATATTTGTGCGTGACCTGTGATCTGACATGACCTGCAACAATAGCAGCGTATTTTATTTTTTTAGAGTAAAAAAAGTTTTAGGTTTAATGGTTGCCCAAAAAATCTTTCATAAAACCTTGAGTCAAAATAACTTATCACAACGGTAATAAAAGCATTTATGTAGGGTGGCTAAAACTTCTGGGGCCATTATTGGTTGTAATGTATTTATTAATAGCGGTGTGTGAGTAGAGCAACTAAAATCACGGAGGACAGCTCGTACCCGTCTCCTAGCCTGGTTGAGTAATTAGCATCTGGAAGGCTGTATTGTGTTATCCGAGCACGAAGGAGCAGGTTTAGGGAGAATTTCCATCCTACTGCAGTTCAGTTTCTAAATAAGCATCGTTTTTTACAGTTTTGTAATGTACGAGATTTACTGGCCTACTGTGTTTTTCTTATATGCTGATCTTTTGTGCTTTTGAATTTTTCATTCTGTAAATTGCAGATGTTTTTCTCTGGCATATTTGGAAATAAAGTTTTCCGTATGATCAATCTCAGTGCTCAGTCTTGGACTGTGTAGGGGCACGCCGCTTTGACAATTCATTTATAAATTTGTAGGAGGCATAACAGATTAACAATAGTAGGCAGATTTCTAAAAAAAAAAGATGCTCCAGAATTGTGAATTTATTGGGAATACAAGCATTTATTAAAGTATATTTGTCAGGAGAGCTGATAGATCCTCTTTAAGCCCTGTTCTCACGTGTCAGATTTTCTATGGATTTCAGCACAGATTACGCAACGAAATCCACGTCAAAGCCGACGACAATCTGGCCCAAATGAGGTTTCCACAACCCGGTTCACATGCTGCAGTAAACATTTGCACAGGTTTTTTCATGTGGCGCGGAAAAAATGCCACGAGAATAGGTACCATATTGCTTATTCCCAAGGATTCCTCATGGAAAAATGGTCTAATTTCCACACGTGGATTAGTGGTAAACATCTTTGATTTTTGTTGCTGATCCTGCTGTAAGTACGTATCGGATTTGTCTATGGCAAATTCAACCTGTGTGGACATAACCTTAAATCATAGCTAGCTTTTTCAGATGATTTTTCAGAATAAGCTGTCATATGTGTACATGAGAAATAACAATATTTCTGGCTATTATCTTGTATCTTGCATTTTCTAGTAGTTTTCCAATCTGCACGCCCTTTCTTTTTTCTTTATCTTTATATATAGAAGCAGCATCATGGAGAAGATTACAGCAGTAATGAGCAGTGTAGCTGTGAATTCAGCACTTTGGTGAAATATAACACTTGTCCACAGGTAACGGAATTTCTGCAGAATTTCCACTAAAACTAGCGGACAGTCTGCTGCGGAAAAAACTGCACCATTTACTGTGTTTTTTTTAGTGCAGAAAATGGTGCGGATTCTGCTGCGTTTATTTTTAAGTCTGTGAGATGGTGATATCAAAGTCTGTGAGATGGTTGAAACAAAAGAATTCTAACGGAACCATTGCGATCCGTATAGTCATTCGATCCTCTCTTCCCCTGACAGAAGAGAGGTAAACGTATACTAATGGTAGTGTAAAAGCAGCCTTATATTCGCTTGCACTATTGATTTATGCAAAGTTTATTGAGACGTTAGTGACCATTTAAGCTTTTGCAATTGGTAAATACAACCATATGAACAAGTCTGTCTCAAATGACTTGGCTGTTCAGCAGCTAGTTAGCCGCAGAGAAAGGGTAAAGCAGTTTACCAACTCATCACAACCTGCGTTATTAATCACATTTTTCTAAAAATAAATGTGTTGAAAGCATCTGTACAAGTCCTGCTATTGCCTACTTCCAATACTTGTATAATGCGTGCTTTGTCAGTTTGTTTGTTCAAACAGGAGAAGCTTCATAGCACCATACATTATTTAGCTCAGCTCTTTGTTGTTTCAGGTAGACACCGTAGATGACAGAGGGGCATCTTGGGTGTTATGAATTTAGGATGAGGAAATCTTTTTATGATGTGCTGAGTTGGAAGATATTATTTGAGGGTCAAACATTTCATGGAAATGTTCAGTGCAGCTAATTAATTATTGATGGCCTGTAAACTTTTCTAGAAAAATGTGTGTGTGAATTAAAGGCCGCATGGTTCTTCCATCTATATGTATATAGCTTCATAAAATAAAGTGTCAGCATGCTTAGAATATTCAATGCTAAAATACCCACTCTTTTTTTTTTTTTCTCG
This sequence comes from Rhinoderma darwinii, assembly GCF_050947455.1. NCBI lineage: Eukaryota > Metazoa > Chordata > Amphibia > Anura > Rhinodermatidae > Rhinoderma > Rhinoderma darwinii. The sequence continues at coordinate 567,566,653 of NC_134687.1, read as the reverse complement.
TGGCAGTAATGTAAATGTTATTTGAGGTTAACCAAGTGTTCAGGTCTGAGAATAAACACTTCAGTTTTCATGCAGATAGTGTATTAAAGAGGCTCTGTCACCACGTTATAAGTGCCCTGTCTCCTACATAAGATCGGCGCTATAATGTAGATGACCAGTAGTGCTTTTTATTTAAAAAAACGATCTATATTTACCACTTTATTAGCGGTTTTAGATTTATGCCAATGAGTTGCTTAATGCCCAAGTGGGTGTATTTTTACTTTAGACCAAGTGGGCGTTGTACAGAGGAGTGTATGACGCTGACCAATCAGCATCATGCACTCCTCTCCATTCATTTACTCAGCACATAGGGATCCTGCTAGATCCTTATATGCTGTCTTATACTAACACATTAGCAATACTGAAGTGTTTAGACAGTGAATAGACATTCCACGGGATGTCTATTCACAATCTCTGCACTTCGTTACTGTTTCTATGGTAGTTACAGCAGAGGAAGCGTCATCTCGTTGTAACCTGTCATTTACCGCGTAATCTCGCGAGATTACGCGTCTTCTGCTGTAACTACCACAGACAGAGTAACGAAGTGCAGAGATTGTAAATAGACATCCCGTGGAATGTCTACTCACTGTCTAAACACTTCAGTATTGTTAATGTGTTAGTATAAGACAGCACATAAGGATCTAACAGGATCCCTATGCGCTGAGTAAATGAATGGAGAGGAGTGAATGACGCTGATTGGTCAGCGTCATACACTCCCCTGTACAACGCCCACTTGGTCTAAAGTAAAAATACGCCCACTTGGGCATTAAGCAACTCATTAGCATAAATCTAAAAACGCTAATAAAGTGTTAAAAATAGATCGTTTTTTAAAATAAAAAGCACTGCTGTCACCTACATTATAGCGCCGATCTCCTTATGTAGGAGATAGGGCACTTATAATGTGGGGACAGAGCCTCTTTAAAGTGCAACTCCATCTAAAATTGAAATTTGGTTGACTTTTATTCAAAGTCCGTACAATAGTTGTAATCCTCTTTTTTTTTAATTTATTTTTTTATTGTTGTTGACTAGGTTAACAGAAAACCTGAGCGTATATGTTTGAAACAAATGAACATGCACGGTCAAGAAAATCCTTAAATGTGTTGAGATCTGACAAAAATAAAGTATACTGTTGACTCATCCAATTGTTTGTTTGCCATTATGTACACTACCGTTCAAAAGTTTGGGGTTACCTAGACAATTTTGTGTTTTCCATGAAAACTCACACTTCTATTTATCAAATGAGTTGCAAAATGACTAGAAAATATAGTCAAGACATTGACAAGGTTAGAAATAATGATTTTTATTTGAAATAATAATTTTCTCCTTCAAACTTTGCTTTCGTCAAAGAATGCCCCATTTGCAGCAATTACAGCATTGCAGACCTTTGGCATTCTAGCTGTTAATTTGCTGAGGTAATCGGGAGAAATTTCACCCCATGCTTCCAGAAGCACCTCCCACAAGTTGGATTGGCTTGATGGGCACTTCTTACGTACCATACGGTCAAGCTGCTCCCACAACAGCTCTATGGGGTTGAGATCTGGTGACTGCGCTGGCCACTCCATTACAGATAGAATACCAGCTGCCTGCTTCTTCCCTAAATAGTTCTTGCATAATTTGGAGGTGTGCTTTGGGTCATTGTCCTGTTGTAGGATGAAATTGGCTCCAATCAAGCGCTGTCCACAGGGTATGGCATGCCGTTGCAAAATGGAGTGATAGCCTTCCTTATTAAAAATCCCTTTTACCTTGTAGAAATCTCCCACTTTACCAGCACCAAAGCAACCCCAGACCATCACATTACCTCCACCATGCTTGACAGATGGCGTCAGGCACTCTTCCAGCATCTTTTCAGTTGTTCTGCGTCTCTCAAATGTTCTTCTGTTTGATCCAAACACCTCAAACTTCGATTCGTCTATCCATAACACTTTTTTCCAATCTTCCTCTGTCCAATGTCTGTGTGCTTTTGCCCATATTAATCTTTTCCTTTTATTAGCCAGTCTCAGATATGGCTTTTTCTTTGCCACTCTGCCCTGAAGGCCAGCATCCCGGAGTCGCCTCTTCACTGTAGACATTGACACTGGCGTTTTGCGGGTACTATTTAATGAAGCTGCCAGTTGAGGACCTGTGAGGCATCTATTTCTCAAACGAAAGACTCTAATGTACTTGTCTTGTTGCTCAGTTGTGCAGCGGGGCCTCCCACTTCTCTTTCTACTCTGGTTAGAGCCTGTGTGTGCTGTCCTCTGAAGGGAGTAGTACACACCGTTGTAGGAAATCTTCAGTTTCTTGGCAATTTCTCGCATGGAATAGACTTCATTTCTAAGAACAAGAATAGACTGTCGAGTTTCACATGAAAGCTCTCTCTTTCTAGCCATTTTGAGAGTTTAATCGAACCCACAAATGTAATGCTCCAGATTCTCAACTTGCTCAAAGGAAGGTCCGTTTTATAGCTCCTCTAAACAGCAAAACTGTTTACAGCGGTGTTAACATAATTGCACAAGGGTTTTCAAGTGTTTTCTAATCATCCATTAGCCTTCTAACATAGTTAGCAAACACAATGTACCATTAGAACACTGGAGTGATGGTTGCTGGAAATGGGCCTCTATACACCTATGTAGATATTGCATTAAAAACCAGACGTTTGCAGCTAGAATAGTCATTTAGCACATTAACAATGTATAGAGTGTATTTCTGATTAATTTAATGTTATCTTCATTGAAAAAAAACTGTGCTTTTCTTTCAAAAATAAGGAAATTTCTAAGTGACCCTAAACTTTTGAACGGTAGTGTATACCCTGACATTTTGGATACGTCTGTCATTGATCTACATTATAAAAAGACGACATTTTTATGGTGTCCTGTTGTGAAAAGTTCTGCAGGCCATGTATTTCCTTACCGTAAACGCATCAAGACCTAAACCTGCCAGACATATGCCAAATGTATACATTTTTGATGTCTTACCCATAGAAATCTATGGATACTATACAGTTTATATCTGGATACTGTGTTTTCAGTTTCAGAGATGTAATGCGAACTGTATGTAAAATGGTGTGAATTGAGCCTTAGAGAATATGGATGTAGCCATCTTTAACGGAGGTCAGAAGAAGCACTGTCTCAGAGCGAAACAGGCTGTAATGTACAACTTGCTGTCCTCCCTGTAACGCTTTTTATCTTTGCCAAGATGCTACATTAAAGTTCGGAAGAAATACAAACGGGTGAGTGCCGCATTTTCATTTTTCTCACCTACATGGTTTAACTTGATTCTGATAACATTCTACAGCGTGATATCACACAACAAAAGCCATTGAAAAGTCAAGATAAGAGATCTAGCCGTTGTTTATTTAAAGGGAATGTGACGCTAGAAATTTTTTTATTTTTTTTAGTTAAACTGTTATTATATACATGATTAGACATTGTTCTAATTTTTTTAATTTTTTCACAAGTCAGGAAATATTATAAATTAGATTCTAATTTATAACATTTCCCTGTGCTGGTCTCTAGAGGGAGCAATTCCCAAAATTGCAGCATTGGCATGTGGTAAAGCAACCACATTGCTTTACGCTGCAAAATTTGAGAAGACACACTCGCTCTAGCGTCCTCAAACAATCCCCCCTCCTTTATTCTGGCTAGTGCCAGGAGAAAGGAGAGGATTGAATGTTCAAACCTCCTACACTGTGTGCCGCCATTTTTTGAGCGCATACACCGTGTAGTAGGCTTACATACAGTGGTAATCACACACTAAAACACGAACATACACAAACATAACTTACCTGCTCCCTCCGGTCCGTCCGCTCCTAGTGCTTGCTTCTAATCACATGTCCGGAAGCCGCGACCGGAAGTAGTCATCTTTCTGTCTGGCCGCGGCTTCCGGTCCACAAGAAAATGGCGGCGAATGTCGCTTGGCCGAAGACCTTCCATTTGGACTGTGTGGGAGCGGCGCATGCGCCGTTCCCACACAGACGCCGTACACCATAGTGAATGGAACGGCTCCCGTTCGCATTCTCTATGGGGATGTATGTGCCATATTCCATCTCTGTATGTGTCGTTAATCGAAAAAAAAATGGCAGCTCCCATAGTGAAGAAAAAGTTAGAAAAAAAAAAGTGAAACACAAACACACAAATAAATACAAATTATTTAAATAAAACACTAAAAGCAAATTGATATAAAAAAAAAAATTTCCGCGACTCCCTTCCTTTAATGCGTTAAAAGTGAAGGTAAAGACGGCTACATCTGTAGATGTCCTATTAAGGCAAAGAAATGTCATAAAGGAGTCATAGGTCTTAACAAATAGAGGCTCATGATGGCGCACCCGCCATTCTATGTATTACATGGGCAGCTACATTATCTCAGCAGCAGCAGCTGTCCGCAGCTTTTGCAAGTGATCAGATGTTGTTGCTATTTCTGAAGCTGGACCCACGGCGATCAGCTGAAAAAGGGTTGCCTTGAGAAGTCTACCCCTTAAGGAGATTATCGAAACCATTGTTTTCTCATATTCTCTTCAGCCTAAATAAAATTTTAATGGTCACTGACCTTTCGATAAACTTTGCATTAATCAATAGTACGAGCGGAAATCAGAAACGTTGTAATCGTACTAGTGAAAAATTTCTCTTTCTCCACTTATCAGGCACTCCCCCTGGCTCCTGCACTGGTCATTCGCTTTCAATACACTGCTAATTCTGTCTTGAGAGATGAGGACTATCAGTTTGTTGAGGGATCCGGTTACAATGTTGCCCATAGGTCTATAGAGAGGGGACGCAAAGGAGGGAGCATAGTGAGAGTGAAAGACACACAGACGCTGCAGCAGCTTCTAGCAAGTTTTATATCTCACCCCAGTGCTGAATACACAGCTACACTGCTAATTACTGCAGTTTAATCTCCTCCATGGTGGTGTTGCTGCTGCTTCTATCTATATATGTGACTGATCGGGATAGGAGGGCAGAATTCTCCTCTTCTCTATGCGTGTAATGTTTGGCACACATGATATTGATTAGGCTCCACCCACTAGCTTGGAGAAAACTGAGAATAAGGGTGTGTTCACATCCGTGTTAATTTCCGCTGAGGGTTTCAGTCTGAGGTTTCCGTCGGGTAAACCCCTCAGCAGAAAGGCAAACGGAAACCTCAGCTTCCGTTTCCCTCACCATTGAACTCAATGGTGACGGAAACCTAGCTAATGGTTTCCGTCTGTCACCGTTTTGACAGGTTTCCGTTGTTTCCATCAGAATCAATAGCGCAGTCGACTGCGCTGTTGATTCCGTCAAAACGACGGAACCCTGTCGCAACGGTGACAGACGGAAACCATTAGCTAGGTTTCTGTCACCATTGAGTACAATGGTGAGGGAAACGGAAGCGGAGGTTTCCATTTGCCTTTCTCTTGAGGGGTTAACCCGACGGAACCTCCGGCAGAACCCCTCAACGGAAGTGCAACTGTGATGTGAACAGGCCCTTAGAGAGAGACCCTGCAGAGGGGAAAATTGTAGTAGTGCTATTCCTCATGTACACACACATACAGCTTATTCTGAAAAGTTACCTAAAAAGTTAGGTATGTCAGTAGCTCTGTATCATGAGGCTTCATATGGTGAATGACATAATGTATATAATAAAGGAGAGCAATATCAAATATTTAGAATAAATTATAAACTCGTTTAGTCCATCATTAAAAACCTTCATTTTCGTCAGGCAGACCAGAGAATGCATGATTTACTATTAAAAGCTCTCTATATAATTCTCCATTGTATCGTGCATAGTACATCACACTGTGTAAATGAATAGGAATATTATTGATCTGCTATTTCACATGTTCTGCCTCTACAGCCCATTTATTTGAATTGAGTGTTAGATGACTTGTGACAGACGTTTGCCTTGTAAATTTGGCTTTGAATGTTAAGGAACTTTGCCGGATTTCCAAAATGGACAAAACTTTTCTTGCCATTAATGCTTTTGAATTCCAATACTAGTGTAATAGGTAGGCATACGTTTGAATTATTGATAAATATTTTACTGCTTGTCAAAATGTTTAAAAATGGTTTTATTAATGGTATTTTAAAAAGGGCACGAATGCCAAAGATTCGGAGTACAAGCATAGGCAGCACAGATCATAGGTCCTAATTGGAGTGTCTGGCATATGATGATTAAAGATTGACGCAGCTTCATAAGCCAATGCAACACTGCACAGGAGTAGTAAACTAAACTACTGATCTATTTGCCAGAGCGATACACAAGTATTGCCTTTATTCAGGTGTCTTCAGATACACTGGTAGCAAGTATGTATCGCAACAACACTCCAAAAGAGGCTTTAAACATATATATCCATGATCTGTTTTGCCAAAGATATGCAATATTATTTCCCAACGCGTTTCTGTGCCCCTGCAAATCTAGGGGATCGTTCTCAGGGGTATAAATCGCTAAGAATATCTATTAATATCTATTTCTGCCGGTCAGTACATGTGGTGCTGTGTATTTTTGTGTTATCCGGCATGCACTAAAGACTGATAGCTGGTTCAGTGCGCGCCGGGGAAACTCAAGAGCCTTATAGGGCTTAGCCCCGCCTCCACAAGACGCATCATCGGAGCTTCAACCAACTGGTGCATCAAGCATCACACAGATGCCCAGCAGCTGTAGATGCCCCATAGTAACGTGGCGTCCAGTAGAAAAGATGCATCAATCATCAGAAGGTAACCAGGGCAACTTCAGGCAGCTACGTAAGACACAGCTGACTGTGTACAACAAATAGAAGTGAATGCAGATAGGATATGCCGATTAATCAGCACAGGGATTTGATTACGACAGGTATAGGTTTAAATGCTGCCAGGTCCAGAGGTGTGCAGAGTATGATATTTAGCAAGATGCATAAGGCAAGATCTTGCATTGAGCTACATGCATAACGCATCAGATGGTAAACCATGGGAAATAAAAATGTCTACGTGGTCCATAGCCAAATGTATAAACTACAGACAGAATACTACAATTATGTAGGGCGTTTAGTTGAAATGGACAACAATACAGAAAAAGGCCAAAAAAGCTTATAAATACTACCAGATGAGCGGTGTATAGATAAAAAAGGGGGAAGCCCTCAAATAGGACATAATGTACAAATTATGTGTATGGGGTGGATAGGAGTTGGATATTGACTGGGATAAATAGCAAGAGGTAAGGTACCAGTTTTAAATAAATGGGAGAAAGGATATCTGTTCATTTAGCCCCAGTGGTTGGATGGTTTGCATCCTAAAGATCCACTGGGCTTCTTTCTGTAGGATCCTCCTATCCCAGTCCCCCCCTCTAGGAGATGGTCGAACGTGTTCCATCCCCTGGAATTTAAGGACCTTAGAGTCTCCCGAATGCTGTTCCCACACATGTCGAGATACTGACGTATCTTCTCTCCTGGAGATATCACAACTGTGATCCCTCACCCTTCGCCTAAATTCCCTCTTAGTCTTCCCAACGTATTGAACCCCACAGGCACAGGTGATAAGATAAACCACCCCGTTGGTGAGGCAGTTAATAAAGGTTCTTGTCTCAAAGGTTTCTCCTGTGGTTTTGCTCCTAAATGTTTTAGTGTTCCAAATCGAGCTGCATGCTTTGCATCTACCACAACGAAAAGTACCCTTGAGGTTTGATGAGAGCCAAGATGTGGTTTTGACAGTATCAAGATGACTATGTACTAGTCTATCTTTGATGTTACGACCTCTTTTAAAGGGGATCTGGGGCCTCTCACCAACCAAGTCACCCACATCTGGGTCTGCTTTCAGAATATCCCAGTATGACGTAAGTATATTACTGATGTGCACAATCAAAGGTCCCTATGACTCTAATAATCTCGTCCTTTTCTGGATTAATTTTGGGAATGGGAATTAATGCTTTTATTGCAGTTTAAGTATTCCATTTCCCTCCATTATATAAGCATAAAGACAAACCTTAACAAAATGCTGTATAATTGCGAAGTTAGTGAGATTTTCCATGATTTTATGATCTCTGCTTTTTATTTGCAAAATGGTAAAATGACAAAATGTACTTACCTTACCGATTGCGCTCTGGTTTCCTGCCGTCAGTCTTGTATATTCCCTGTTGTTCCTCCGTGCTGATGTGCATTCCTAGTAATGACACGTCAGGCAATTGCTGATTGCATCAGAACTTTTTGATTGGTGGGGATCCGGGTGCTGAGACTCTTGCTGATTGCTAGAATGAAGCGACAAAAGCACTTGGCTTACCGCTATGCCCCTTTCGCCCTGATTCTTATTTGAACACTCTTCAACGGAGAGCTGTGAACAGGCTCATAGAGGGTCTATAACCTGTACATGGCTAACCCTGCCTCTCAGGGGAGTACTTGGAAAAACAAGATCAGGGCTGATGCCGGAAAAAAACAAAACCCTGAATAAATGGGATCTGTTTTAATCTGTTCCAGAACAAATCATAGCAGATCCTTTATGGCTTCTGTAAAAATAGATGCTATGGTGCCAGGATGAACAGAGCCTAGTTTCCAGTTTTAAATAGTTTGTACTATACATTTATTAAGACTGTTTTAAATTCGACATTTCTGTTCACTTTATACAATCTTCTAACTTAAATTAGTCTTTCTTGTTAAAAAAAAAAACACGGTAATTCAGATTAAATAATGTATTGCATTTTTAGCAGTGCCCCTGGCACCAACTATATAAACATTGTACCTCTGCAAATTTATCAATCTTTTTATTATACAATTTTGAAACAATTAATTCTAGTCATAGAATTGTTACAGAAAGTAATTGGGTGCATGATGGTGGCCATAATTTTCTACTTTTTACTTGAGCGAGTTTTAGTTTACAGAATATAAAGTGTTGATCGTTCCAGGTGTTATGTTGAGATTGCTTGTAGTGTAAAGTATTACAGTTACATGTTTGCGGTGATATATAAAAGTTAAAAACCTTATCTTAATAAACTCAAATATACAAATTGTGGAAGAATAGAAAACCCATAGCCATAGATATTTTGATTTATGAAGTAGTTGGATTACCAAGTTTTTCGTCTGTGTTTCCTGTGTATATATGAAGTTAAAGACAACATTCCTAATACTCCCATCTGCATTCATAGAGTGTCTTCGGTTCTGTTCTTCCTACATGATAAATTAACTGATTAGTATTCTCGGTGGCAGTCAATTGATTGGAATATTTTTTTAATCTGTTTTGCTTACCAGATACTTTCTCAGTATGCTAACTGCAGAACATGTGCATTCCAAAAACCTATTTGTGGTCTATAATTTGATGGATTATTTGATTTGGCTGCAAAAAAAAAGTTGTATCTGATGGTGGTGGATATATATATATTTCTCTGGCTAAATGTTTTTGTTAATATCACAGTATACATCTAAGTGCTGTAGATAGACCCTTGCCCATCACCTATCAGGTTTGAGGAGCTGGAGAAAAAAAAAACAATGATTGGTAATAGCCAAATTTTTGCATTGCAAATTATTGTGAACTTTAGTAATGTGATGGTTTTTTTTTTTTTTAAAAACTTGGATTAATACACATGGGAAAAAAAAACCTCCAAAAGCTCTAACTTATTATTTGGGATGAGCTGAGGCCCCGTTTACACAGAATAATGTTTTTTCAAGCAACCGATGAATGATCAGTGGTTTGAATATCATCTGTGCAATCAAAAGGGTAAAGTTTCCTCTCCCCAGTGGGCAAAAATGGCTCTCCCGAGAGTTAAACTTTTTGTACGTTCATGCCAGGCAATTGTTGCACCCATTCAAACATGAACAATTCCGTAAATGATCATTCTCCAGTGCAAACAGGTTTTAAATACAGAGTTTTAGGCTTGGTTTACGGATGTGAAAGGTTTTAAGCATTAGGCTGTGTTCACACAATGCAGTTAATTAACTTTTTTTTTTTAAAGAGACATTTTAAATACTGGTGACAAATATAGGCGGTAAATGGCATATCTGTAAGGCTCTGTGAACACTGGCATCGTAACTTCGGTTCTTACATGAGCCATGATGGATATGATAGAAAAGTTACAATCCATTTTAGAGCACATCCTGACTGCTCCTATTGACTAATTTTACTGGATTACCATGTTACGCTATTCTGTCCGTCAAAGAGCAACAGCCATTTAAAAGAAAAGGGCAGACTGAAGTGTGAACAGAGCCTTTTCTTAGGTTAATATAGTATAGGATTCTCTGGTGGGCCCAGGATCTAACACAATAATCGGCCCAAAAGTCCAATAGAAAACAACCCCATTTGAAGCCGATTATGAAGCCAATCATTTACCACTCGGGTCGATGTCATATGCGTTGATTCACGAATATTGATATGTACTTTTTTTGCATTATTTTGTTCAAATTAGACAAAATAATTCATTTGGAATCACCCCTCCAGTTCATTAATTTGGGGACGTCATCTTTGGCTATTGCTGTGTTTGCATTGATACCACAAAATACAATTTTAAAAAGTGGATTTTGTACACGTTCTGTATGGGTGGAGGGTGTCCGCCCCCCCCCCCCCAGGCTAACCCTGCCTTGTCTATTACCTTGTAAGTTTATGGTGTGGAATATGGTGTAGCCGGGTTGGATTATGTGACTTCCTTGGCAAGACGTTGGACTGGCCAACCTTGGATAAGGAGAAACCTTTTGTTTGCGGTCGGCCTACTTTTAGAATGTATTCCTTACGATGCTCGACATTTCATGTACAATAATATCTTGTCACAGATACAGTTTAGAGAATAGCTTGTAGCTGGTTCTATATGAATGTACATGCATAAAGAGACGTTTGATTTTTATGAAGAGCGTTCCATAAGATGTGAAGTTCTATGATATACCCCTAATTAATGTGCCTTGCACTCAATTTAATGATCTTTTAATACCTTTAAAGTTATGGGAGCCCATTCATGCTCTGTACCGCCTCTCGGCAGTGAATTTACATTGTGCAAAGAGCTGTCTACTGGAGCTGCTCAGCATAACCCTTTGTTCTGCTATGTCTTTTATTTTCAATGTAATGCTGCCTTGTGCACCCTGAGGTTATGGGAGTCCTCAGGTATTTGAAGTCCCTGTCAAATGTGATTTAACTTACTTGCCCAAAGTCCGTGAAGTTTGAAATTAAATCCACTCTGCGTGGATAACCCAAAAAATAAGAGGAAAGTTTAATCTGGTTGATTTGAAATTGCGATGAAAAAAATGTTTTTATAGCTAGTAGTAGCATTTTTAGGCTTTTATTTGGGTTTGGTGGGATTTTGATCAGAAATGCTCACTGTGAAGATTACCTTGCTCAATGCCTCCGTACGTATATTACGTAAAGCTAAGGTAATTAAAAAGTTGGTCGAATATGAAGATTATATATAGGTTAATGAAAATAGGAAGTAGATGAACACTAACAAAAAGGACTGAAGCAAACCCCATGAAATACGCCTGGAAAAACAGTAGCAAAGCGCCTACAAACCGCTTCCCATTGAATTTAATGGGAAAAACACTGGTATATTTTTACGCAGCTGCATTTAAAAAAACGCCTCGTAAAAAGTAGCATGTCACTTCATGAGGTGTTTTTGGAGCTTATTTTCTATTGACACTGACAAATGCTTAAAAAAAACGCCTCAAAGTAAGCTTCAATATAAAAGTAGCTTCGTTTTCAGCTTCAAAACATCCCTTTAATTCAGAGGCTGTTTTCCCTTGAATACAGCTCTATAATTTTCAGCCACTTCTATTTCTACGCGTGAACATACCCTCAGTATCTCATGACCTTTTAAAAAAAAACATTAGATCATTGTTTGGTGAGTCGTCAACAATCTAACATGTCAATTTTGCATTGACTTGAATGTGAATGAGCTGCAATACCAGACACAGCCTATGGACAAGAGTGGCACTGTCCTTGTCAAAAATTCAGTGCCTTTTTTTTATTCTTGACAACTCCTGCTGATAGAAATCTCAGTCACACTTGCCAGCTGCAAAAAAATGTAGAGTAAATTCTTCCTATTTATATTTATTTTAGAGGAAAATTATGGACAGATTAAAAAAAAGAAAAACTCATGTAAAATGTGATATGCGAATCTGTTTTGTTTTTTTTTGTAATATATAAAGTGCTATTATTAGGGTGTTTGTGCCATTGTAGTGAATGGGATTTTAGAAAATCATGGTCACATAAAGCTGCTGTACTTCAAAAATGAAAAATGTGTTTTAGTGGGGCGCTGTGTGCAGAAATACTTACCGATCCCTGCATCGTGTCGTTTTCGAGGTCCAGCGCTGCCCATGTGATCTTCACTCAGACCTGTCTGGAATGACTGTGATTTTCAGAGAAGCGGAAGTCAGGCTCTCAATGCATTCCTATGGGAGCCAGAACGAGGAACCATAGTAATGCATGGAGAGCCTGTGTACCGGTTTACTGAAAAGCAGTGATTCGAGACCAGGTCAGAGTGAAGATCACGTGGGTGACACTGGACCCGAAAATGACAAGATGCAGGGATCCGTAAGTCTTTCTGCACACCGCACCCCACTGATATGTACAAATGGAGGGTGCAATAAAAGAAAAAAGTGGAGCACTTCGTTAAGAATGAAAAATAAATTCTATCCACAAGTGAAATCATGGTTGTTAGATGTGGTTTTCCATAGATGCAATGATTACCACTGTGTTTTCCAGATGACCTAATGGTTTTTATTTTGTTGGAAAGCTTTTCTGCCTATTTTCAGTAACTTTATTTGGCCTACAGACGACTATATTAATATAAATATTTAGTAGATCGCACCCCCTCCCATAGGTTAACTTACATTCACACGAGCGTATCAGATTCACGCGCGTGAGTCTGGTCCGTGTGTGTCGCGTTCTGCATCTGTGCTTTGTGAGTGGCATTGGTTATTCATGCGCTCGCAAAGCAAATCTCGCTGCATGAAAACTCATGCATGTGTGAACGGCCCTATTGAAATCAATGGGTCCATATGCTGCACGTGATTTCCATGCGCAGCACACGGACTGATGGGGGGAAGCTTCTCCGTATGTGCATTACTCTAAAAAGAGTGTCTCATGACAGCTCCTAAGGCAGAAGTCATCGTCGAGGCCCAGCCTATAAACGGTTTGCTAGCCGGTGAGCTGCAACCTCATTTTCTTTTTTTTAGGTGCAATGATTTATTTTGGTCAGGATAGGAGTTAAAGGTTGTTCTTTGTGTTACCAGTACATATCGCACTTGGGGGGCTTTGCTTCAGTAGGATGTGTGAACAATGAAATCTGTGTCCGGCAGATTGACCATTCTTGAAATGATGGTAACTTCGCATGTTTCGATTCGCTGTCACGCAGTGTTACGACTTTGAGTTCAAACAACATTAAACTCTAGTTCTTCGCATTTCTAAGCACATCATTTGTGACGTTTTTTTGACATTTGTTATGTTGCTGGATGTGTCTGATGTATTTTCTAATGAAGAGAAATGTTTCCTTTTATTCGTTCATTTTACCTGCTACTTTTTAGCAGCTTGACCTTGTTCCTAAGAAATTGGAAGGGGACAGGTAGGGTAGTCTTTGCCTTTTAATTGTCTACTTTCCCCAAGCAAAACCATGATTGTTTTGTGCTGTTTCTATTTTTTTTTTTGCTAACCGTTTATTTTCATTTTATATGTTTTGCCTCTGGCATGTTTTTGTTTCTTGGACGTTTATGGCGATCACTCCTCAAACAGATGCATTATGACAGAAAATCAATACTTTTTCATACTAGATGTGACGGTGTGATTGTCATAATCCTCATCTCAGACTTTACTCTCCTATTGTGTGTGTGGAATTTTTTTTTTCTTTTTAACCTGGCGTCTAACGTTTGGGCCATAATGTTGCTTCCCACTCCGTTAATTCATGAAGTGACCTTCAGGGGGGATTCACACGAACGTGATTTGCGTCCGTCCTGCCCGCATGGTTTTCACGCGGGTCGCACGGACCTGTGCAAGTCTATGGGGCAGTGCAGACTGTCCGTGAGTTTTGCGCAGCATTAGTCCGCTGCGTAAAACTCGTGACATGTTCTTTATTTCTGCGTTTTTCGCACATCACGCACCCATTGAAGTCAATGGGTGCGTGAAAGTCACGCATGCCCCACGGAAGCACATATCTTAGTATTTCGGCATCCTGCTTGATAATTCATAATGTAATTTCATACAGAGAATATAAGCAAATAAAGCATCCTTCACAGTGCCTATGCTGCGATATCGGACGGCAACATGGATAAGAGCTGGAGATGCTGGGATTGGGGTCATAGATGCAGTATTTTATTGTGAATCATGGTTTGAACCTGCAAGTCTGCATTCCCCCTACCCACACAGGCTGACTGATCGCTTTCCATGTATGAGTATGTATACTGGGAAAGCTGTTGATAAATGTGTGTGGGCGGGAAGGTAACTCACCCGGGTGGGATTTCCCTGGAGTTTTACAATGAAATACTCCACCAAATAACATTAATCTGTACAGTCCCAAGCACCATATTCTCAGCTCTATACTGAGAGAAGCATTGAATAATCTGTTTTAATCACTGTACATCGAAAAACTTATGCAGTTTATTTTGTTTCACTTTCTTACCCTTTTCTAGATCTCTTCTTGTTGTCCGTTTATGGAAACTGTAAATGCAAACAATTTATGGCTTAAAATCTGTCCTGACAGGAGCGAGATTTGTTTTTCTGATGTGTTTAGCTTTGAGGGGACAATTCCATTCATTGACAACAAGCAGCAATCTTGAAAATGGTGTGTAATTGAAACATAAAATGTATTAGAACTATACATTTAATCATATATGGCATGATGTACCCCTCCTGTAAATTCTAAGAATATTAGAAGTCATCAAGATGTTGCTTGTCCATATAAAAGCACGAGATGGCAGGCATTTATACAGGTCACGGCACTCCGAGGTGACTCCTATTATTCTTAATAATTTAGAGTAGGGGGTACAATATTCCTTATAATAGACACCAACTACTTTTTTTTTTTTTTATGTAACAGGAGCTTCCTGTTTACCATTGATTGATAGGAGTCTACTTTTATCCTTTTTTAGGAAAAACTAGACCAAAATAAATGCAAATTAACCGCGCCATGTGAACACAGCGTGATAAAGATGACCTGCAGAAGCTGTGTTGTGCATTATGTTTTGCAGCCACAGGGACACAGAACTGTATAATACACACTGCAGCTGCTGAAGAAACCTTTATAAAAAGAGAAGGGAACATTCAATCGGTGGTTGGCTCAGGTGAAGTAAACTGCAACAGACTGCTTCTGTAGGAAGAGATAAGCAGTGCCTGTAACGCCACTTATCTCTGTATATTTGCATACCTCCCAACGTTCAAGTATCGCAAAGAGGGACAACCGATGCGGCGCATGTAGCAATCTTTACTTTTAAGCCACGCCTCTAACCCCGTCCAATCCCCGCCCATACACACCCGATTCAGCCCACTCAGTATCATACTCCCATAGTGCCTCCCCACAGTATAATGCCACCGTAGAACCCCCACACAGTATAATAGCCCATAGTGGCTCCCACACATTATAATGCCAAATAGCTGCCCCCACACAGTATAATGGTCATACAGATGCCCCCATACAGTATAATGGCCACACAGATGCCCCCATACAGTATAATGGCCACACAGATGCCTCCATACAGTATAATTGCGACACAGATGCCCCCAACAGTACAATTCCCCAAGACGCCCCATACAGTGTCACCTTAGCAGCCCCATACAGTATAATTCACCCTTAGCTGCCCCTAGTGCCAGTGCCCATATAGTGCCACAGTGCCCACATAGATAGTGCCACATAGTGTCCACATGGCTCTGGCTGGGGACTCCTGTCTTGGGAAAGCCCTTGACGTCACTGTCCATGTATGGACAGTGACGTTAGTGGCTACTCCAGGATTGGATTCAACTGTATCTGCGTCCTGAGGATGCAGATATTGTTGACTCCGGAACATACCACCAGCCGCCCTGGACAATGGGACACCGCCCGGAATCCGGGACTGTCCTGCTGAGTCCAGGACGGTTGGGAGGCATGTATTTGTCAGGTTCTGACATCCGAATGGGAGGACTACACAAATATTATTTACAGACAAGTCCATTTCGATAGCTGTGGATTATACAATGAATAAGCGTTACTTGAATTTTGACAACCCTGTAATAGCTGAAACTTTGCCTATTACTGAACTATACAAAAGTCTTTATTGCCATTTACTATATTCACATTTACATAACTGGGGATATACTAAAGTATATTTCACTTTTCATTATTAAATTTGTAGAATGTGTAGCACATTTTGTGTTCGCTTTTTGTTCCCCTACTAAATATGGTTGTGCAAGTAAAGATTTTCTGTAACCATTTTATTGCTTCCACTATAGAAAATGCTAGTGAATTCAGAAATGGTCAAAGCCTATGAATTTGTAAGTAGCTAATTCCCAAAGGTGGCACAGAACAAAGGGAAAAGAAGGCATCATTACGTTACACCTCGGAGGGAAATATTCCCGAGACGGAAAGGAAATGATATGAATGGGATGAGAAATACTTTTATTTTACCCTATGCACCAGGGGCCCTGATGACATGGCTTTTTGAATGTATTTATAAATTATCTGACTAGTGAATAGATAGCTGCTTTATAGCCTATTCCATTGTCACCTGTATTCATGTATCCTACTCTAAGTGAGGCAATATTGCATGTAAAGAAACCGCTAACTACAATTGGAAAGGTGCAAATGTGTAGTGTTTTTAAGGAGTATTTGTAGCCAAGGAATATCTAATATAATAGTAAATAAAGGTTTATGTAATGTCGAAGACTGCCCATTTATTTGGGAAAGTATTATTCTAACATACAGCACTGCTTACGTGCATAAATAGGGTGTTCTGGACATTATATGATTATTTACCATAATGCACTAAATGTAACCCTCCAAAACCATTAAAAAAACAACAAAACATTACCCTATACAAGTATTACAACTTGATTGATTGGTTACAGTGGTCACCGAGAATAACACTTTTACTTTACCTGAAGGATCCCAGAAATAGTTTAGAAGAACTTGTAGTTCCCCCGCGGTTCTGAAACATCTCCATGAATTCCCTGACAGCCAGGGCATGTTAAGTCGTCGATCCACAGCAGCTAGTAATCTTCTGATTGCGAACCACTGCCACATGATAGCTGGACTTATAATAGCCGCAACATGTCTGTTACAGCCAGTTCAGCATCTCTAGGCCACACTGCACTGTCATAGCTCTGGCTTGAATTTTCTGCTGTGCCCTGCAGTGAATCTCGGGGCGCGCAGCGTAAGCTTTGGTTACAGCTCAGCACGTTAACCAATGAGCAATAACAATTAGTTGGAGAGATAATCATAATTTACAGTCGTCAATGACACATGTAGGGGCGGCATTTTGACCCATTTATACAAAAACTAAATGAATAAAAAAAAAAAACATAACATAAAAAAAACACCTGCCTAAGGCCCCATGCATACAATTGTATTTTTTCCCTCCCGTAAATACTGGCCGTAAATATGGGTCCTTTGTCACACGTATTTAACCCACATTTACGGACCCGTGCCTGTAAATACGGGCCCGTTGTCATCCGTGTTCCACCCGTATTTACGGACCCGTAAAAAAAGGGGGGCTGGAAATGTCACAATCATGTCCAAGCCCCTTAAAAGGGTCACATGATTGCTCAGACGCCATTTTCTCTGCTTCTCTTCAAAAATTTAAATCCCCAGATGTCGCCTAGCAACGCTCCCGTATTTACGGGTGCACACACGTAGCCACCCGTAATTACGGGAGCCCCATTAGACTTCAATGGGCCTGCCAGTGCTTTAATTACGGCCTGAAATAGGACATATCTATATTTTTCAACGGCCTGGGCACCTTACCGTACGGGAACGGGAATGTACCCTTGGCCGATAGAAGTCTATGGGCCCGTAATTACGGGCTGTAATTATGGTCGTGTGCGTGTGGCCTTTTACTGTGTAAGTCCCCCATTGTGCAGCCAAAACAGCTTTGACCCTTCAACGCATGGACTCCACAAGACATCTGAAGGTGCCCTGTGGTGTCTGGCACCAAGACGTTAGCAGCAGATCTTTTAGGTCCTATAAGTTGCGAGATGGTGCCTCCATTGATAAGACTTGTTTTTCAAGCACATCCCACAGATGCTGGATGAGATTGAGACCTAGGGAAGGCCAAGTCAACACCTTGAACATTTTGTTATGTTCCTTAAACCATTTCTGAATAATTTTTGCAGTGTGGCAGGGCACATTAACCTGCTGAAAGAGGCCACTGACATTAGAGAATACCATTAAAATGAAGGGATGTACTTTGTTTGCTACAATGTTTCACTAGATGGAACGTTTCAAATCACATCCACATGAATGTCAGAACCAAAGATTTCCCAGCAGAACATTGCCTAGAGCACCATCCTGCCTCCACCGGCTTGCCTTCTTCCCATAGTGCATCCTGGTGCCATCTCTTCCCCAGGTAAGCGATGCGCGCGCACACACACAGCTGGCCGTCCACATATTTAAATCATTTTTTTGAATTATGGAACAAACCCTAATGAAAAAAAACAATATCAAAGTTTTGGTGTACATAGCCCCAAAACAAGAAACCCACCGGGTGAAACATGTAATCATAAGTGAAATCAACATTGCGGCGATAATTCCCAGCTGTCCACTTGAAAACGTAATTCATCACACCATGGCCCAGTTCTAAGGTCGTCTAGCCATCACAATTTTGCCCTTGTTAAATCTCTCAAGTCCTTACACTTGCCTCTTTTTCCTACTTCAAACACATCATGTACAAGAACTGACTGTTCTCTTGCTGTCTAATTATATCCCATCCCTTGACAGGCGCCATTGTAACCAGATAATCAATGTTATCCACTTCACCTGTCAGTGGTTTTAATGTTATGGCTGATCGGTGGGTATATGTATGTATGTATGTATGTATACTTATATATTTTATTTTTTGCTCTCTCTAAATTAAAATCAAATCCACACTTCCTTGTCCAATAATTGTCCAGAAGTTCCAGACAAAATTGTCAGCATATGTTGTTACTAGTGAATCCGTCTGTAGACCTCTTCCTAATATAAAGTGAGATTTGCTGATCTATAATTTAGTATACCCCCTTTGATCTTTACATTCTTCAAAAGATTTAGTAGTGTCCAACCCGCAACAGATCTTTAAATGTACTTATGCCAGCTACTTAGATTTTATTCATTTGGATGAAAACTAGCGATGCCATTATTCAGGCCATGTTTAAAGAGAATTTCAGCCTCTTATATGTAACGCTGACAGTGAAATTCCCAGTGAAGGCTCTAAATGGTTGCAGCTTAACAATGGTTTCATGGTAAACATTGACCTAACTGATGAAACATGAACATGTTTCCAGGGAACTAAATTTTGCAGCTGCATAGTTGTGTTTATAATTTTCCATGATTGATATTTTTTACATATATTTATTTTTAATGCGGTTAGACTTTCTTCAAAATAATTCAGCTTGGTGTGCAGTTATAGATAATTTAACACAACAGCATTATATCTGCATTGTAAAAAGCTCAATTCTAAATTAATTTAGAATAGTGTTTCCCAAACTGTGGGTCGCGGCTCCCTGGGAGTGAAGACCTCTGGGGGGTTTCGTGAGCCACAAGGTGGACTGTCTCGGTTTCAACTATATCTGCGTCCTCAGGACGTAGATACAGTTGAATCCAAAGATGGAGCATGGAGCTGACAGCTCCTTACTCCAGTATTCACTATGTAATGCTGACTTTCAGCAGCTCGGCGCAGACAGGCACGATATAGTGATGTCATTGCACCTGTATGGGCTAAACCACACATTGCACAGCAGAAAGGGTAAAAGGATCTCCTCCAGTTGTCATGGGAGCAGGGATAGGTGAGTAATTTATTTTTTATTAAGCACTATGGGTGCATTATACTGCGTATGAAGGGCCGCTATGGGGAAATATACTGCATGGGGCCAGCTTGGGACATTATACTGTGTGGGGGCAACTATGGGGGCATTATACTACAGGGGGCAGCTTTAGGGGCATTCTACTGTGTGGGAGGCACTGTAGGGGCATTATACGGTGTGGAGCCAGCGATGGAGGCCTTAAACTGTGTAATGGTACTAAGGGGTCATTATTCTTTGTGTGGGGCAACTTTAGGAGCATTATACTGTGTAGGGAGACGCTGTAGGGGCATTATACTGTGTGGAAGCAGCTATAAGCGCATTATACTGTGTGGGCATCATTAAGTGGTCGTTATACTGTGTAAGGGGCCCACCCAGATGTCTTTTGCCCACCCGTGCGAAACCCCTAGCTAGGCCTCGGGTCGTCACTGATGGATGGATTGGGTCACGACCTAATATCAGTGGCCATTGTCTGGCCTCAGTGACGCGCAACAGGATACCTTGAGCCCTCCCCCACCTGCACAATTATCGTTGTTTTTGATGTTGCAGGGACTTATTTTTCAAATGGAGCCAAGTACCGGCATCTAGCTACGAAAGATGTTGACATACATCAGGTGGGGCTAAGTACGGTAGTGGGGGGGGGGGGTCCCAGACAAAAGTGTCGGCCAAAAGTGGGTACCGACCCCAGAAAGTTTAGGAACCACTGGTCTAGAAAAGTATTTACACATCATATATGTGTATATACACTACCGTTCAAAAGTTTAGGGTCACTTAGAAATGTCATTATTTTTGCAAGAAAAGCACAGTTTTTTTCAATGAAGATAACATTAAATTAATCAGAAATGCACTCTATACATTGTTAATGTGCTAAATGACTATTCTAGCTGCAAACGTCTGGTTTTTAATGCAATATCTACATAGGTGTATAGAGGCCCATTTCCAGCAACCATCACTCCAGTGTTCTAATGGTACATTGTGTTTGCTAACACTTGAAAACCCTTGTGCAATTATGTTAGCACCGCTGTAAACAGTTTTGCGGTTTAGAGGAGCTATAAAACTGACCTT
This sequence comes from Rhinoderma darwinii, assembly GCF_050947455.1. Taxonomy (NCBI): domain Eukaryota; kingdom Metazoa; phylum Chordata; class Amphibia; order Anura; family Rhinodermatidae; genus Rhinoderma; species Rhinoderma darwinii. The sequence continues at coordinate 567,545,708 of NC_134687.1, read as the reverse complement.
CCTTTGAGCTAGTTGAGAATCTGGAGCATTACATTTGTGGGTTCGATGAAAGCTCTCTTTTTCTAGCCATTTTGAGAGTTTAATGTGAAACTCGACAGTCTGTTCTTGTTCTTAGAAATGAAGGCTATTCCATGCGAGAAATTGCCAAGAAACTGAAGACTTCCTACAACGGTGTGTACTACTCCCTTCAGAGGACAGCACACACAGGCTCTAACCAGAGTAGAAAGAGAAGTGGGAGGCCCCGCTGCACAACTGAGCAACAAGACAAGTACATTAGAGTCTCTAGTTTGAGAAATAGACGCCTCAGTTGTTTTTATGATTTACTACTTTGACACATTAAAAAAACTTTTTCTTCAAAATTATTTGTTTTTGAGTCGCTATATTTTAAGAGCCATAACGTTTCGATTTTTACGCCGATGCAGCTGTATGAGGGCATTTTTTTTTGCGGGACAACGTGTAGTTTTTATTGCCACCATTTTGGAGTACTTGCGTCTTTTTGATCACTTTTTATTAAAAAAAAGGCAGGATAAAGAAAAAACGCAATTCTGGCATTTGTATTTTATTTATTTGTTTATGGCGTTCACCGTACGGGTTAAATGATGTCATATTTTTATAGTTGGGGGCGTTACGTTAGTGTTTTTTTCTCATAATAAAGCATTTTTTAAGGGGGAAAAGTGTGTTTTATTTTTTTTTTACTTGGGATTTTTATTATAAACTGTATTAAACTTTTGTTTTTACTTTTTTTTTATAGTCCCACTAGAGGGCTTTACTAAGCAGTCATTTGATCGCTTTTTATAATACACTGCAATACTTTTGTATTACAGTGTAAAACTGACAGGCATCAGTTAGGCCATGCCTTTGGCATGGCTTAACAGGCATTTACTAAAGGCAGACCTGGGGGCCTTTGTTAGTCCCCCGGCTGCCTTAGAAACCATCTGCACCCTGCGATTGCAGTGCGGTGGGGTGAGAGAGGGAGCTCTCTTCCTCTAAAACCACTCAGATATGGCGGTCGCTGTTGACCGCCGCATCTGAGTGGTTAAACATGATCGGAGACCAACTGCTTTTGGTTGGCGAGTTTGTTAGCGACAGCCTGGGCTTCACGAGCGGAGTGCCACATCTAAAAACACTATACGGATGTCGTTAAGGGGTTAAATGCAACGATGGAAAAAACAAAAAAAATTGCTTGGTCATTAAGGCCTAAAATACGCAGGTCACTATGGGATTAAATTCCCCTTTATATGTTTATGTTGTAAATTATAACATTGAAGCACTAAGGGGGAATTTATTAACTTTTATTTTTGTACTCCCAAGAATATCCAGCATTACTCTGTGATCTGTATGATCTTGGGCATCCTTTGAAAACAATGGAAGTCTATTGATTTCTATAGATGGTCTGGTTCTGCAGGTAAAAAAAGCATGCATTAGCTTTTGTTTGCTAAATTGATTTAGGAACAATTTTTTTGTGCACAGAAAACCCCTGTAACAGTACCATCCTGCTGCTTTCCCGTTACTGTGCCTGCTGCTGCCCCAGGTGCCCTCATTACTGCACTCGCTGTGTAGTAAAGTGCCCCCGAATACCGTCCTTCAGAAATAATAGTTACCCTAAAATAATAGTGCCAAACAGATAGTGCCCCAAAGGGTAATAGTTCCACACATAGTAATCGGAGGAGCAGTGAGTAATTTTTATTTTGCGTCCGATTGGGGGGGGGGGGCAAAGAGGGATGTGGCCTGGCTTCATTCGCACTCTCTGTGACCGCGCTTGTTATGCCACAATTGTGGTACACAGCCAGCCAAATGATGCAACACATTTATGCCCCTTAATAAATGTGTTGGATCTTACTCCAGCAAACTGTTTATTAAGACTGGTGTATGAAATGCCAGTTTTTATAAATTTCCCCCATTATTTAAGAAAAAAGTGCATTTATTGTGCAAAAGTCGTAGAACATGCAAAAGATGATCCATAGAATAAAGTTATCATGTCTTCTTTATACTGCACGATGAATGCCGTAAAACAAATCCATAAAAAACAGATTTGTTGTTTGTTCTTCCCAAACCAAATTAATAAAAGTTATTCAATACATTTTATGTACCCCAAAATTGTGCCATTAAAAAATACATATTGTCCCACAAAAATCAAGCTCTTATACAGCTACCATGACAGAAAAATTTAAATGGTTAGAAGTCTCGGAATCCAGTGATGAAAAAAACAAATAAAAAAATGACTGCATCATTGGTGAAATTGGTAATTGGTAATGCCCAATCTCCTAGCTAATCTAATAGGCACTGTCACACTGATAACGATAGTGAAAATTGTGTCTCATAACCTTTTATTATTTGAAAAGTTATGAGCTTTTTCCTAAATATGCAAATGAGGCTATACTAGACAAGCGGGCGTCAACTTCAGCAATTCTCCTGAGGTGGAGCTACCTCACAGCCTCTGACGCTGTCCTATCAGCATGAAGCTGCTTCACACCGTGTGAGAGACTGAGGCTGGAGGGAAGGAGGATCACTTCAAATAGCCATATCTCCGACTGTGGACCACCTAGAACACTGGTGGCATATGAAAGATGAGATTCTCATCTTTCATATGCCACCAGGTTCGCCGTTCTAGCTGTGAAACAAATGGAGATATCACCAGTTGAAACCACAGTCGGGAATGGAAGCTGTATACTATATGATCACGCTGTGTTGCTGGGCTGGGCAGAGAAGCTATGTGCTGATTGGACAGCGTCATACAGAAAACATTACACTGCCCAGAGTGAAAAGAAAACTCCCATTGGGCAAGTATAGCCAAATTAGCATTTTTAGAAAAATGCACATAACTTTGCAAACAATAAACGTTTCTGAAAAAAAATTACACTGTAGTTATCAGCATCATAGCACCTATTAGATTAGTTAGGGGAGAGGGCATTAATAAACTAGTGACAGAGCCTCTTTAAAAGGGTATTCTGATTTCAGCAGATTTCAGCAGATACATGTTATTCTTTGGATACTAATCTTCTAATATAAATTCTGTATAAATTCCTTGCGATTTGCAAGATTTCTGCTTGTAATTCATTTATAACCTTAATTTATAACCTTCATTGTTTACCTAGTGGATAAAAATCTGTCCGGGTCATGGTGAAAGATGCACTTGGGAGTAAAGCATCACAGAAACCCCTTGAAAAATTGTGCATGGAAAGTAAATATTTATAACATTATATACAGGAAATGATCATTGCGACCTCCCTGGCCTCCACAAGTATTTACAGTAGCTGTTATTTCACTCCTATTGGTCACTGGTATTTACATTGCTTAGCCCCTCCCCCTTTATGGTCATTGCTATTTAGCATGTCTCACCTTTTGGCAATCATCAGTGTTTACAGCAACTGGCTCATTTTATATACTGGTGTGAGCTGTGTCTGTCTTAAAATCTGGGAGATCTCATTGTTATAAGTCAGAAATACTAGTGCAGCTCACTGTATAATGCTCATTCGGTACATGGTACTGATCGTGTACAGTTGCAAGAAAAAGTAAGTAAATTCTTTGGAATTACCTGGATTTCTGCACTGATTATAGAATGTGGTCTGATTTGTTATCGAAGTCACAATTATAGACACAATCTAACTAAACTGTTCATGTCTTTTATTGAGTACATTGAGTAAACATCCACAGTGCAGGGAGGCAGTGGTAGATCCCCATGGGTCCATTATGGTTGGCCTCCGGGGCCTGAGGCTCCCGGGGGAGACCATTGCCACTCAAAGACCACATTTTTGTCACAATGACCGCAGCTTTGTCACATTTTCATGTTAAAGGCCCCTGGACTGTATTGTATCCGCGTCCGCAGATACAATTGACATCGCTGGCAAGGCATGGGAACCATCGGTTTCCTTCCCCGCCATTCTGCCTTTTTTGTGATGCAGGCGGCGCGATGACGTCATAGCGCCGCTTGCATCACTCCGCTGGATGCGGCCTGGTCAGAAGAGTCCAGACCTGCATTGTCTGAGACGAGGACGGTGATGGAATGGGGACAGGTAAGTGTGGCACTAGCTACAGGGGGGTGGCGCATTCTACATAGGGGCTATGTGCCGTATCTACAGGGGCTGTCTGACGCTTTCTACACGGGGCTGTCTACAGGGGGGAATGTGGAGCTGTCTACAGGTGGGAGTGTGGAGCTGTCTACAGGGGGGAGTGTGGAGCTGCCTACAGTGGGGGGGGGGGTGTGGAGCTGCCTACAGTGGGGGGGGGGAGTGTGGAGCTGCCTACAGTGGGGGGGGGGAGTGTGGAGCCGCCCACAGTGGAGGGGGGGGAGTGTGGAGCCGCCCACAGTGGGGGAGGGGGGGAGTGTGGAGCCGCCTACAGTGGGGGAGGGGGGGGAGTGTGGAGCCGCCTACAGTGGGGGGGGAGGAGTGTGGAGCCGCCTACAGTGGGGGGGGGGAGGAGTGTGGAGCCGCCTACAGTGGGGGGGGGGAGTAGTGTGGAGCCGCCTACCGTGGGGGGGGGGGGAGTAGTGTGGAGCCGCCTACCGTGGGGGGGGGGAGTAGTGTGGAGCCGCCTACCGTGGGGGGGGGGGAGTAGTGTGGAGCCGCCTACAGTGGGGGGGGAGTAGTGTGGAGCCGCCTACAGTGGGGGGGGGGAGTAGTGTGGAGCCGCCTACAGTGGGGGGGGGAGTAGTGTGGAGCCGCCTACAGTGGGGGGGGGAGTAGTGTGGAGCCGCCTACAGTGGGGGGGGGAGTAGTGTGGAGCCGCCTACAGTGGGGGGGGGAGTAGTGTGGAGCCGCCTACAGTGGGGGGGGGAGTAGTGTGGAGCCGCCTACAGTGGGGGGGGGAGTAGTGTGGAGCCGCCTACAGTGGGGTGGGGGAGTAGTGTGGAGCCGCCTACAGTGGGGGGGGGGGAGAGTAGTGTGGAGCCGCCTACAGTGGGGGGGGGGGAGCAGTGTGGAGCCGCCTACAGTGGGGGGGGAGTCGTGTGGAGCCGCCTACAGTGTGGGGGGGGGGAGTCGTGTGGAGCCGCCTACAGTGGGGGGGCGGGGAGTAGTGTGGAGCCGCCTACAGTGGGGGGGGGGAGTAGTGTGGAGCCGCCTACAGTGGGGGGGGGAGTAGTGTGGAGCCGCCTACCGTGGGGGGGGGGGAGTAGTGTGGAGCCGCCCACAGTGGAGGGGGGGGAGTGTGGAGCCGCCTACAGTGGGGGGGGGCGAGTAGTGTGGAGCCGCCTACAGTGGGGGGGGGCGAGTAGTGTGGAGCCGCCTACAGTGGGGGGGGGGGGGAGTGTGGAGCCGCCTACAGTGGGGGGGGGGGGGGAGTGTGGAGCCGCCTACAGTGGGGGAGGGGGGGGAGTGTGGAGCCGCCTACAGTGGGGGAGGGGGGGGAGTGTGGAGCCGCCTACAGTGGGGGAGGGGGGGGGGAGTGTGGAGCCGCCTACAGTGGGGGAGGGGGGGGGAGTGTGGAGCCGCCTACAGTGGGGGGGGGAGTAGTGTGGAGCCGCCTACAGTGGGGGGGGAGTAGTGTGGAGCCGCCTACAGTGGGGGGGGAGTAGTGTGGAGCCGCCTACAGTGGGGGGGGAGTAGTGTGGAGCCGCCTACAGTGGGGGGGGGGGGAGTAGTGTGGAGCCGCCTACAGTGGGGGGGGGGAGTAGTGTGGAGCCGCCTACAGTGTGGGGGGGAGTAGTGTGGAGCCACCTACAGTGTGGGGGGGAGTAGTGTGGAGCCGCCTACAGTGGGGGGGGGGGCGAGTAGTGTGGAGCCGCCTACAGTGGGGGGGGGGCGAGTAGTGTGGAGCCGCCTACAGTGGGGGGGCGAGTAGTGTGGAGCCGCCTACAGTGGGGGGGGGGGCGAGTAGTGTGGAGCCGCCTACAGTGGGGGGGGGCGAGTAGTGTGGAGCCGCCTACAGTGGGGGGGGGGCGAGTAGTGTGGAGCCGCCTACAGTGGGGGGGGGGAGTAGTGTGGAGCCGCCTACAGTGGGGGGGGGAGTAGTGTGGAGCCGCCTACAGTGGGGGGGGGGAGTAGTGTGGAGCCGCCTACAGTGGGGGGGGGGGAGTAGTGTGGAGCCGCCTACAGTGGGGGGGGGGGGAGTGTGGGGCGCCATCTACCGTGGGCACTCTATATTGTGCTTTACTTTACAGTGTTTGACACAATTTTATTCAGGGGCACAGTGTATGATTCTATTTTATTCAGGGGGCAGTGTATGGTTATTATATTTAGGGACGCAGTGTGTGGCACCGTGAGAATTGTATCTTCGTTTATAAGTGTGAAACTGTTGAAAAAGTGAGTAGCCAAAGACATCTGAGTGGCAAATTCTGCAGAAATGGGTCATGGCCAAGAGAAGTCGTCATAAGGTCTGGACCGGATGGGGAAGAAAGGAGGAAAGAAAACTACTAGAGTTTTAGAAGATGTCACCTGTGAGTCACTGGATTTATAGAGAATCTGCCACCTCTCCTGACATGTTTATTTTAGGAAATACTTGTATTCCACATAATTTCTTTGTGCAGTCCAGGACTGATAGACAAATGGACGTTACCATTCCCTTTGTCAGGAGGATGTGTCCCTACACAGTGGGATACTGTCAGTGATGGTTGGAGGCTGTCCGTATGTAGGGACACGGCCCTTTGACAAGGGGAATTATAACATCTATTTGTTAATGCTTGCACAAAAAGGTGTTAACAATAGTTATGTCGCGGCAGGGCAGCGGTAGAGAATGGCGTCCCAAGTTTGGGTAACAGCCCATGGCTTATGGTCTATTTAATCTGCCACTGCAGGGAGGAAAAGTATGTGAACCTCTGTCAATTACTTCTCCAACAGCTAATTGGCAGAAGGTGTTTCAATTAAGGAAATAATATTGGAAGTGTGGGTTTCACAGGTGTTGTTCAGATTAAATAAAGGCATACAAAGCCTTGTTACTGACAAATCTTTTCTTAAAATTAGCTTAATGTGAACCATGCCTCAAGGCAAACAAATTTCTGAAGTCCTCACGATATGTGTTAGAGACGCATGAAGTTTGAAAGGCTACACCATTGCTAAAGGCCTGTGTGTACATCAATCTATGGAGAGACAAATTGTCTAGAAATTGAGAAAATTCCAGACTGTTACTCTTCCTAGGAGTGGGCGTCCTGTTAAGGTTACTCCAAGTGCACGACGGGCAATCCTAAAATAGGTGCGAAAGAACCCAAGGGTATTAGCAAAAGATCTACTGAAGACTCTACAAACTGCAAAAACCTCTATTCATGTGTCCACTATTAGAAAAATACTGAGCAAGAATGGTGTTCATGGAAGGACACCATAAGGAAACTTCTGCTGTACAAACATTGCGGTGTATCTCCGGTTCGCTTGAGACCACCTAGATTTTCCATAATTCTTCTGGGAAAGTGTTCTATGAACAGTTGAGGCAAAGGTGGAGCTTTTTAACACAAATGCAAAAACGCTCTTCTCAACTTTGAAGCATGGTTTCAGGCTGCTTTGCTGCCTCAGGGCCTTGACTCTTTGCAATCATTGAGATAAAAGGTGTATCAAAATATTTTATAGGAGAATGTAAGGGCAGCAGTCCATGCCCTCAAGCTGAAGATGTTGGGGGATGCAAAAAGTCAACGATGCAAAGTACATAAGTAAATCAAGCAAAGAATGGTTGAAAAATAAGATTTATGTTTTGGAATGGTCAAGTCAGAGTTGTGACCTTAACCATATAGAGATGCTGTGGCATGACCTGAAGAGGACTGTGCATGCTAGGCATCCCAGAAATATTGATGCCTTCAGGAATTCTGAGGCAGATTTTGAACTGTCTGCACGTATTTTCCCCCATTTTTTTCGTCTCATTTTTCACCCGTGGCCATTGAAGCTAATGCAAGGATCGTAGGTGAAAAACGCTCAAACGAGCACCGCAGGTTTTTTCTGCTTCCCATTAATTTCAATGGGAGGTCAGAAGCGGAAACCGTGGCAAGAAGGACATGCCACTTTTTTTCCCCGCAAGCGGCCAAAAACTATCCGGGAAAAACAAACCCCTCTGTCTTACATTGAAATCAATGGGGGGCAATTTACGCTGTTTTTTGGTGCTGATACCAACGCGGTTTCTGTGTCAAACTGTGTGATCTGACCCTAAAACTGTGTTATTAGTTTAGTAAGATTGTGTTTGTCTATATTTGTGACTTGGATAACAGACCACATATTTAGTAATCCATGCAGGAATCCAGGTAATTCCAAAGGGTTCACTTCAAGCTTAACTACCTCATATATGAGCCGCTTTCTGTTAGTATTTATAAAATGACATCGTTTTTCATAGGACTGATTCTCATCCATCCTTACCTATTGTGTTTTCAGCCAGATGATGCGCTGAGATTTATCTGTGACCATCATTGTGTGTTAGTGACAGTCTTGGTCACAGACTGGTTACCAGGTCTTTAATAAAGGGAAAACATTGAATTTATCTTATAATACAGTGCTATAATAAATTTTCCATTGACCTCTCGGTAAATAATATTTGTATGAACTTCTAAATCTGATGTCAGATCCTAATGGTCATAAGTGTCGCTACGTAGGCACTACTAATCTCTTCTTGCAGCAGCAGTCTGTCGCAGATTGCTTTTGCAGGAAATTTCTTCTAGGTCAACCATGATTAACTCACATTTAGGCCTTATTCACACGAACATGTTATACGTCCGTGATACGCACGTGATTTTCACGCGCGTCTCACGGACCTATGTAAGTGAATGGGGCCGTTCAGTGATTTTCATGCAGCGTATGTGCGCTGCGTAAAACTCACGACATGTCCTATACTTGCCCATGTTTCGCGCAGCACGCACCCATTGAAGTCAATGGGTGCATGCAAATCGCGCACGGCACTCGGAAGCACTTCCGGGTGATGCGCATGATTCGTGCAACAGCTGGTAAAGAAGAGAAGGGAAACATAAAATCCCCTCCTTCTTTACTGTGTCGTCACATAAAAAGGGAGTGTCATAATGATGCCGGCTGCATGAAAATCACGCAGCCACGCACCATATACACATGTCACACTGAACTTTTGCGCACGCAAAATGCAGCGTTTTTTTGCGCGCACAAAACGGATACATTCCTGTGAATAAGGCCTTAGTGTTCCCTTTCTTTTTTTTAAAAAAAGGGGTTCTCCAGCAGCTCCAGTGTGTATTATACAGTACTATGACAGAGCTGCTTCAAAACACAAGAGGCGTGAGATGCAGCAGACGTTGTTTTTGAAAAGGATGAGGGCTTTTCAAATCGATCAATGGTGAACAGGAATCACCTAGTTACGTTTGAAAAAGAGGTTCTGCAGCAGTTGATGTGTATGTTTTAAGAAATAATTTGCCACCTACTATATATTATGAAGAATATTAGAAGTTCGCTTGAGTTTCATGGCCAGTATAGATGCACTCGGCCTCCCGCCTCATGCTTCTATATAGTCAAGGAACTACTCGTTGACTTGGAATAATCTTCGAATTTACAGTAAGGTTCATTATACCATATAGAGTTGTTTGGTGGGGCAACTAATGATGTAAATCAGCAAACTGGCTCTTTAGAATTCCTATCCAGGAAGAACTTTCAGTTCCTGCTGTAGATTATTCCCATGATGACTCTGGAATTCTGGATTCTCCCTTCTAAGAGTCCTATAAGATGTTCTGGGACAGAAAACATAACATCCTCCTTTAAATGTTTCCGTTCAGAGGAATAAGGCCAGGATCCATCAGTGTCGCACGATACGTGGTGGGAGTTGCACGTTTTATATTCCACATCCTCTTTACATACACTGGGCTGGTTGGTAATTGTTCTTGTGTGTGAATACAAATTGCCTCCACATCACAATATTTTTCCAGTCGATTTTTAACCCCTTCCCGACATTTGCCGTAAATGTACGTCATGGAAAGCATTGACTTCCCGCATCTTGCCGTACATTTACGTCGAATGTTTGGGACCGGCTCAGAAGCTGAGCCGGTGCCATCATCACCGGATCTCAGCTGTATCTTACAGCTGACATCCGGCTGTAACGGCGGAGACCAAAATTAGCTTCGATCCCCGCCATTAACCCCTTAAACGCGATCGCTGCACTTAAGGTGTTTGCAGCTCATCGGAACCCCAGTAATGAAATTGCCGGGGTTCCGGTGGCTGCAATGGCAACCGGAGGCCTAATACTGGCCTCCCGGTCTGCCTAGCACCGAAGCCGGTCAAGATCCGCCCGGCGGCGGAGCCTGATCGGCTTCCGTAGCTGCCGGCAAGATGGCGCCGGGTCAGGAGCTGATCCGGCGTCATCAGCGGTGGAAGTCAGCTGTACTGTACAGCTGACATCCACCTGTAACAGCAGGAACCGGAGCTAGCTCCGATCCCTGCCATTAACCCCTTCGATGCAGCAATCGAAAGCGATTGCTTCATCGTAGCGGTTACTAGCAGATCGCCAGCCCTGACAGGCAATCAGGACTGGCGACTGCTGTTATGGCAACAGGAGACACAATGGTCTCCTGCTCTGCCATTACAGAAGCCGATTTAGGCCCCACCGGGAGGCGAAGCCTAATCGGCTTGCTGTCAGTAAATGACTGACAGATCTAATACATTGCACTACATAGGTAGTGCAATGTATTAGAAAAAAAAAAATCTGACCGTTGGACCTTCAAGTCCCCTAGTGGGACTTGAGAAAAAGTGTAAAAAAAAGTATAAAAAAGTGCAAATAATAAAAGTTTGAAAACAATAAAAGTTTCAAGTAATCAAATAAAACACAATCCCCCTTTTACTCTTATCAAGTCCTTTAGTATTGAAAAATAATAAACCATATGTATTTGGTATCGCCGCGACCGTAACGACCTGAGGTATCAAAATATTATATTATTTATTGCACGCGGTGAACAGCGTAAAAAAAAACCGTAAAAAACTTTACCAGAGTTTCTGTTTTTTAGTCACTTTGCCCTACAAATGTTAGAATAAAAAGTGATCAAAAAGTCGCACGTATCCAAAAATGGTACCTATAAAAACCATAGCTCGTCCCGCAAAAAACAAGTCCTCATACACCTCCGTCGACAAAAAAATTAAAAAGTTATGGTTCTCACAACTTGGTGACAGAAAAAATACATTCTTTTTACAAAAGTAATTTTATTGTGCAAAAAGTTGTAAAACATAAAAAAGTCCTATAAAATAGGTATCGCCGGAATCGTACTGACCCGCAGAATAAAGTTAACATGTAATTTATAACGCATGGTGAACGCTGTATAAAAAAAACGAAAAAAGCTGTGCCAGAATTGCGTTTTTTTGTTAACCTGGCATCCCAAAAAATAGGATAAAAGGTGATCAAAAAGTCGCATGTACCCCAAAATGGTACCAATAATAACTACAGCTCGTCCCGCAACAAACCAGCCCTCATACCGCTACGTCTATGAAAAATAAAATTAGTTATGGCTCCAATAAGTCAGGAAATAAAAAAATATGCAGTTGTGCCCGAGGGGAACATTTCTTCTGTTTGAAGAGGCGATTTATCAAGGACCTAAAATGAGAGAACCAGGAAAGGGAGGGCCCAAACATATCCGCTGGAAGCGACAGTGCCCGTATTATACCAGGACAACACTTCCTAGCAAAATTCCCCAAACTACAAAGGCGCGGAGTGTGGATCAAAAGGGGGATAATAAAGGACGCCATATATCAGTGCGACACCGGCCTGTGCAGAAATGATTGTGTCACAGCGTAACACACATCTATGGATCATTTTATTGTTTTTTTTTACCCCATTATTATACCACCTGACTATGCCCCTTATATACTCCACCCGGCTTACATATGCCCTACATTATAAACGGAAACACCAGTAAGACTCCAAACAAAACTACTACCAAGCAAAATCCACGCTCCAAAAGCCAAATGGCGTTTCCTCCCATTTGAACCCTACAGCGTCCCCAAACAGCAGTTTCCTTCCACATATATGGCACCGTCATACCCGGGAGAACCCTTTTAGCAATTTTTGGGGTGTGTCTCCAGTGGCATAAGCTGGGCACGACATATTTGCCACTGAATGGCATATCTAGGGAAAAATATAAATTTTTAATTTGCACCATCCACAGCGCATTCATTTATGGAAAAGACCTGTGGGGTGAAAATTCTCACTACACCAACTTAATAAATGCCTTGAGGGGTGCAGTTTCCATAATGGGGTCACTTCCCAGGGGTTTACTTTTATTATTTCACATCTGAGCCTCTGCAGTTGTGAACCAATACTTTGTAAATCGCCAAATTAGGCCTCAATTTTACATGGTACGCTTTCACTCCTGAGCCTGGTCGACTGTCCAGGCAAGAGATTAGGGCCACATGTAGGGTGTGTCTAAAACCAGGAAACCCAGCATAATAATTAGAGAGCTGTCTTGTTATGGTGGCACAAGCCGGGCACCACATATTGTCCACATATCTGTGGAAAAAATCCCATTTTCACTCTGCAACATCGAGTTCACACTAATTTCTACAAAACACCTGCAGGGTTAACATGCTCACTACACCCCTAGGTAAATGCATTGAGGGGTGTAGTTTCCAAAATTGGGTCACTTCTGGGGGGTTTCCACTGTTTTGGGCCCACAGGCGCCCAGAAACCAATCCAGCAACATCTGCACTCCAAATGGCGGTCCTTCCCTTCTGAGCCCTGCCGTGTGCCCAAACAGCAGTTTATGACCACATATGGGGTATTGCCGTACTCGGGAGAAATTGCTTTACAAATGTTGGGTTCTTTTTTTTCCTTTATTTGTTGCAAAAATGAAAAAATTTGCGCTAAAGCTACGTCTTATTGAAGAAAAAGGATTGTTTTTATTTTCACTGCCCAATTCTAATAAATTCTATGAAACATCTGTGGGGTCAAAATGCTCACTACGCCCCTAGATGAATTCCTCAAGAGGTGTAGTTTCCTAAATGGTGTCACTTTTTGGGCGTTTTCATTGTTTTTTCCCCTCAGGGGCTTTGCAAATGTGACATGGCCGCCGCAAACCATTTCTGCTCAATGTGATCTCCAAAAGCCAAATAGCGCTCTTTCCCTTCTCAGCCCTGCCGTGTCTCCAAACAACCGTTTATTACCACTTGTGGGGTATTGTTTTACTCGGGAGAAATTTCCTTACAAATTTTACAGTGCTTTTTCTCCTTCAGTCCTTGTGGAAATGAGAAAAAATTAGCTAAACCTACATTTTCTTTGGAAAAATTTAGATTGTCATTTTCAGGGCCTACTTCCAATAATTTATGCAAAAAACCTGTTGGGTCAAAACGCTCACTATACCCCTAGATAATTTCCTCAATGGGTGTAGTTTCCAAAATGGGGTCACTTGTGGGGGCTTTCCACTGTTTTGTCCCCTCAGGGGCTTTGTAAATGTGACATGGCCTCCGCAAACCATTCCTGCTAAACTTGAGCTCCAAAAGCCAAATAGCGCTATTTCCCTTCTCAGCCCTGCCGTGTCTCCAAACAACCGTTTATTACCACATGTGGGGTATTGTTTTACTCGGGAGAAATTTCCTTACAAATTTTACAGTGCTTTTTCTCCTTCAGTCCTTGTGGAAATGAGAAAAAATCGCTAAACCTACATTTTCTTTGAAAAAATGTTGATTTTAATTTTCACGTCCTACTTCCAATAATTTCTGTAAAAAACCTGTGCGGTCAAAATGCTCACTGTACCCCTAGATAATTTCCTTGAGGTGTGTAGTTTCCCATATGGGGTCACTTTTGGGGGATTTTGACTGTTTTGGCACTGCAAGAGCCGTTCAAACCTGACATGGTGCCTAAAATTTATTCTAACAAAAATAAGGCCCCAAAATCCACTAGGTGTTCCTTTGCTTCTGAGGCCGATGCTTCAGTCCAGTAGCACGCTACGGCCACATGTGGGATATTTCCTAAAACTGCATAAACTGGGCAACAAATATTGAGTTGCATTTCTCTGGTAAAACCTTCTGTGTTATAAAAAAAATTGTACTAAAAATTTATTTCTGCAAAAAAATATGAAATTTGTAAATTTCACCTCTACTTTGCTTTAATTCCTGTGAAATGTGTAAAGGGTTAAGACATTTTCTAAATGCTGTTTTGAATACTTTGAGGGGTGAAGTTTTTAAAATGGGGTGACTTTTTGGGGGTTTCTAATATATTAGGCCCCCAAAGCCACTTCACAACTGAACTGGCCCCTGTAAAAATGGTCTTTTGAAATTTTCTTGAAAATGTGAGAAATTGCTGCTAAAGTTCTAAGCCTTGTGATGTCATAGAAAAATAAAAGGATGTTCAAAAAACAATGCCAATCTAAAGTAGACATATGGGGGATGTTAATTAGCAACAATTTTGTGTGTTATAACTGCCTGTCTTACAAGCAGATACATTTAAATTGAGAAAAATGCTAATTTTTGCAATTTTTCGCTAAATTTTGGTGTTTTTCACAATTAAATACTGAACATATCGAGCAAATTTTGCCAGTAACTTAAAGTCCAATGTGTCACGAGAAAACAATCTCAGAATCGCTTGGATAGGTAAAAGCATTAGTAACACATAAAGTGACACATGACAGATTTGAAAAATGAGGCTCGGTCAGGAAGGTCAAAAGTGGCTAAAGAGGGAAGGGGTTAATAAACATTTTGTCTGTGTGCGTTTTCAGCGGTTATCGTGAAGTTCTCAACAAATCTGAACCTGGAGATACAACATATGCTCTATTTAATGTAAACTACAAGACAAATGATACAACCTGGCTGCCTATAGGATAAGCGGCTGGCTAATGAATTTGGGAACAGAAAGTCTCCAATATACTAACAGTTTATAAGGGTAAACAATGTGCAGGAAAGCATCGAGAAGCACAATGGTGCTCAGGGGCTTCAGCAGATTTCAGTGGTAGTCTGTTTGGTAAGGCAGGCTTTCCACACGTCTTTCAATACCCCCCAGATAGGTTCTTATATGTTATGTTGCAAAAACTAACCGCAGGGGGTTTCTCGTGTACTGTAATTTTTACAGCCTGTTCTCTGTATCATTCCAACAGATTTCAAGGCTGGATTCTAATTAAATTTAATTTGGTGCGTGTGCAAATTCAATAGATTTAACCCGTTAGTGACCGCCAATACGCCATTTAACGGCGGCCACTAACGGGCTTTATTCTGATGCATACGCCTTTTCACAGCACTGCATCAGAATAAAATTGCGGCGCCGTGCAGAGTGGTAGCTCCCTGCCCTCAGCTACCAGAGGTAGCTGAGGGCTTGGAGCACAGTCTGGGGACCGTTGTTTGCGGTCCCCAAACCGGCGATCGCCGGTATTCAACGAATACCGGCGATCGCCGTTACAATTAATGCAGCATTGAAATCTGACTTTTTATCTCCTCTCACCATGAATGTTTGGTGAGAGGAGATAAAAAACTACTTGTTAGGACCCCGAACGTGCCCCCCCCCTCCCCCCAACCGCCGGGAAAAAAAAAAATGGCGCACGCATGCGCTGTCAGTGAAAGGCAGCTATTCTGCCTGTAAATAGAAACTGATCAGGGACCGTTATAATTGGTCCCTGATCAGATGGTCACTGTGATATACCTATCACAGTGACCATAGTCCCATATTTTCAAAATACAGCACAAGATTTGTGCTCTTTCCCTCCCTCCTCTCACTGTAGTTGATCTGTGAGAGGAGAGAGAGAGATACTATACAAATCTTGTGCTGTATTATACTGTAAAATACATCACATACTTACTCGCCAGTGTTCCGATATTATCCGAATATTGTCCGTAATTTACCTCGGATTACCCGTAATCACCCCAGATTACCCGTAATTACCCCAGATTACCCGTAATTACCCCAGATTACCCGTAATTACCCCAGATTACCCGTGATTACCCGTAATTACTACAGATTACCCGTAATTACCCCAGATTACCCGTAATTACCCCAGATTACCCGTAATTACCCCAGATTACCCGTAATTACCCCAGATTACACGTAATTAACCAAGATTACCAGTAATTAACCAAGATTACCAGTAATCACCCCAGATTACACGTAATCACCCCCGTTTTTTTTGTTTGTCTTCTAAAAAAAACAACAATTATTAGTGTGGTGAACATGAACCGCAGAAGCCGCAGAATGTTCTCTGTAGAGCAGGCATACGCCATGCTATGCTCTAGCGGTTCCGGCAGTGATACGGACAGTGCGTCAGAAGCAGAACTTGGCTCAGAAAGCGACACAAGTTCTGCTTCTGCCACTGGACCCCCCAGCCCTATGGTGGTGGACGCAGCGGTCAGCGGTGAAGCGTCAGGAGACGGGCCTAGTACTGCAGTCCCTTCCGCAATTTGGGATCCTGCAATTGCTTTCTCCCCCCAAGTTTTGCCATTTACAGCAACTCCAGGCATCAACGCAGATGTCTCAAATTTTAGTCCCTATAATTTTTTTCATTTGTTTATAGGCGATCAGGTCCTGGAACTAATCGTCCAGCAGACGAATTTATACGCCAGGCAATTTGGCACCCAAAATCCCAGGTCTTGCTATGCCAGAGGATGGATCCCCACAACAGTTTCTGAAATAAAAATTTTTTGGGGAATTACCCTAAACATGGGGATAGTAAAAAAAACCTCTATCCGCTCCTATTGGGCTACCAGCGCTATCCATAGCACGCCTGTATTTGCAGCCGTTATGGCCCGAACGCGCTATGAGACTCTAATGTGTTTCATGCATTTTTCTGACAATACACAAATCCCCCCAAGAAGTGACCCAGCCTATGATCGCCTCAACAAACTGAGACCCCTAAACTCCCTCCTAAGTGACTCATTTTTCAATTTATACACCCCAGGCCAAAAACTAGCGGTAGATGAGTCCCTTATGTCCTTCAAGGGCCGTCTATCGTTTCGACAATACATCCCCTCCAAAAGAGCCCGATACGGAGTGAAACTCTATAAGGTATGCGAGAGCACAACGGGCTACACCTGTGGCTTTTTCATTTATGAGGGCAGGGACCGCCACCTTAATCCCCCAGGATGCCCAGAGGATATTGGCATTAGTGGGAAAATTGTCTGGGAACTCATGGTGCCATTCCTACAAAAAGGGTACCATGTGTACACCGACAATTACTACACCAGTGTCCCCCTGTATAAGTCCCTCCATGCTGCGAATACAGGGGCCTGTGGGACGGTATGAAAAAATAGTCGGCTTCCCTCAACGACTGGTGTCCAGGCGACTAGTAAGGGGTGCGTCACTCTCATTTGCAAGTGACCAGTTGCTCGCTGTCAAATGGAGTGACAAAAAGGTCGTGTACATGCTCTCCACCGTGCACGAGGACACCACAGTGGCAGTAAGAGAGAGGGGCGCTACCTCTGATAAGAGGAAACCGGTCTGCGTGGTGGACTATAATAAGTTCATGGGGGGAGTCGATCTATCTGACCAGGTCCTAAAACCGTACCTGGTCAAGCACAAAACTAGGGCCTGGTATAAAAAGGTAGCGATCTACCTTATCCAAATGGCCACTTACAACAGTTATGTGCTCTACAAGACCCAGGGAACGCTCAGTTTCCTCCAGTATCAGGAGAAAATTATAGAGCACCTCCTGTTTGACTCCCCCGCACCTAGAGACTCCTTCGAGTCAGAGGATTTCAAAAGGCTCACTGAGCGCCACTTCCTTCACCCCGTCCCTGCCTCTGTGAACCAAAGATACCCCCAAAAGAGATGCCGGGTGTGCAGTAAACACGGAAGGAGGAGCGATTCCCGGTTTTACTGCCCCACGTGCCCTTCAAATCCAGGCCTGTGCAACTACCCCTGTTTTGAGACCTACCACACCGTTTCTAATTATTAATTTAATCTATAATTTAGGGAAAACCAAAAAGGGTGGGGTGGGGGGGGGATTCTTTTTAGGGAGTGAATTTCATTTATGCATATTTTTTTGTTTAGTTTCTGGGCTTTGCAAGGGAGGGAGGGATTCTCATGGGGAGGTTTATTTATTTCAGACTGTAAAACTAAATTTCCCCTTTATGATTTTTTTTATACAATTCTTGGACAATTAAATCCAGGACTTGATCACTCACAAATTAATACAGTTTATTGTGCAGGAGCCCACATCTGTCTATTCAGAACATGGACCCCACAAGTGTTCTTGAAATAAAAAATAAATGTGGGCATTGCATTTATTAGTAGATAAATCCAACACCTGCGGCCCGTGCCGCCCCTGAATTAGTGGAAGTCGTGCATTTTAGCAATGGTTACAAGAATAAATTGGGGATGTATTTCCTTTTTCTTATGACTATGTCCTGCCACATACAGCGGTTACATTCCTAATTCTGTACCGTGATACGGGCATGATATCTTTTTTTTGGAGGATCTCTAATAATCGAGCTGTTCCTTATCAATACACCATGGGCTTTGTTACGGTTCTTCTGGAAATACTGACATCATTTTGGGGATTAGTGATCCTTTATTGTTCCTATAGATGGTTTTGGACACTGTCCCTTTATATATTCTGTAGGTGATTGGTTGTTTTGTGCACATAGCGGTTCCTACCTTGCCGGGCAGGGGCCTGTTATGGTGTACCGCGTCACTTGGTACATTCGTCCCTCATAAGGATTGATGGAGCTAAAGAGACGTTGTACAACCAGTCACTGAAAAAAAAAAAGCTTGTCTTGACAGCCCTGCAGGTTCTTCTATCTAGTGAACAGACTCGAGTTTGCAACATAGTTGGATACATTTTCCTCCATTTGTTTGAAGATATTGCCCGTCACTCCAGTACAGTTTATTTTTTCCTCTCTGACTGATTTTATATTAGGACAGAATTCTGTCCACAATGACATCATAATGGCACCAACTGCTTCTTCAGCAAGACATAGTCATAAGTACATGCAAATACGTCTATAGCGACATGTATCCGTTATGAATACACGGCTTCACTTCTCTTCTGTGCCGCACAAATTTATTAATGTGGCATATTTCTAACAAAATAACCTTCTACCACGTCTCCTCTATTTAATGTGGAAACGTAATAAGAGTTTGAAGAAAACATTATATACCCATAGTGTCTGAAATGATACCCATTATTTCCTCCTTTAAAAAATTTTTGGTCCGCATGCCCACTACACCACTAGATGAATACCTTTAGGGGTTTAGTTTTTAAAATGGGGTCATTTCTGCGTGTTTTTTTTTTTTTGTTCAGGCAGCTCAATGCCTCTAAATGCATGATATGGGGCCTAGAATTTATTCAATTGTGCACTGAAAGCCAAAGGGTGCTCCCTCTCTTTTTGGCCCAGCCACACGTCTAATAAGCATATTGGGGCAACAATGAGAGTATTTTTGAAAACAGGAGAAACGGGGTGATAGATTTTGGGGTGTGTTTCTTCATTTTCATGTTCGCTTTACAAAGAAATCGGTCTTCAAAGTGATACTTTTATGAAAAAAGTGAAGTTTCATTTTTTTTCACCTGCTATGCATTAAATTTAGCAAAAAACTGTGGGGTCAAAATACTCACTATACCCCTAGATAAATACCTTAAGGGGTCTAGTTTTCTAAATGGGGTCGTTTATGGGGAGTTTCTATCGTTCTGGCAGCTCAAAACCTCTCCAAATGCACATTGGGGCCTAAAACATTTTCAAGCAAAATAGGAGTCCTGAAAACCTCCGGGTGTTCCCTTCCTTTGGGGCCCTGCTGTGTGTCTAGGCAATGCATTAGGGTCACAATGGGGGCATTTTTGAAAACAGGAGAAACAGGGTGATAGATTTTGGGGTGTGTTTCTTCATTCTTATGGTCGCTTTACACAGAAATCTGTCTTCAAAGTGATACTTTTATGAAAAAAGTGATTTTTATTTTTTTTCCACCTGCTATGCATTAAATTTAGCAAAAAACTGTGGAGTCAAAATACTCAGTACACCCCTAGATAAATACCTTAAGGGGTCTAGTTTTCTAAATGGGGTCGTTTATGGGGAGTTTCTATCGTTCTGGTAGTTCAAAACCTCTCCAAATATACAGTGGGGCCTAAAACATTTTCAAGCAAAATATGAGACCTGAAAGTCTCCGGGTGTTCCCTTCCTTTCGGGCCCTGCCGTGTGTCCAGGCAATGCATTAGAGTCACAATGGGGGCATTTTTGAAAACAGGAGAAACAGGGTGATAGATTTTGGGGTGTGTTTCTTCATTCTCATGGTCGCTTTACAAAGAAATCGGTCTTCAAAGTTATACTTTTATGAAAAAAGTGAGATTATATTTTTTTACGCCTGCTTTGTATGAATTCTTACAAAAAAACTGTGGGGTCAAAATACTTACAACACCCCTTAATAAATACCTTAAGCGGTGTAGTTTGCAAAATGGGGTCACTTGTGGGGGTTTCCACCATTCTGACACCTATGAGCCTCTGAAAACCTGGCTTGGTGCAGGAAAACCAAATGTACTTCAAAATGTATAAAATTATTACTAAACTTGTAAGTCTTCTAAATTGCTCAAAAAAAAATTTTTTTTTTCAAAAGTGCTGCCAAAATAGAGTAAAGAGATGGAAATATATATTTAATAAAAAAAATTGTACTGTATGTATGTACATATGTGACATATTGCTGCTAAAAATAGGGAAAAATGATAATTTTTACAAAATTTCTTCATTTTTTCTATTTTTTTATTAATTTCCGTGAATCGTATCAGTCTACTTTTACCACTAAAATAAAGTACAACATGTGACGAAAAAACAATGTCAGAATTACTTGGATATTCAAAACTTTCGCTGAGTTATTTTCTGATAAAGTCACACATACCAGATTTAACAAATCTGGCTTGGTCATTAAGGCCCAAACAGGCCCGGTCATTAAGGGGTTAAAGAAGAATGCTTTACAGCTTTATGCCAAACATGAAGAATTGAGCATTGGCTGTATCATAATGCTGCCTTGTTTTGTTTCTGTAGTTCCCCCTGTTCAGAGGGCCACGCTTATTAATCTGTATAAAGTACATCAGTCAGTCACATATCCTGCGTCCTAGCAGATGAGCGTAATGGAGATGTGAGGTTCAGAATAAAATGGACCATCATTTGCTGTGTAGGGCCGATTTCTCCTAGCAGAGTTCAGCCCCCTGCACACGGAACGGAAATGCTGCGGATTTCCGGTGCAGATTTGCACACTGAAAATCTGCAGGAGATTACAGTACCAGCCATGTGGATGAGATTTTAAAAAATCTCATCCATATGCTGAGGAACGTTTTCTACATGGAAATCAGAGCATTCTCATTTTGGATGTTCATAGCGGATTTCATCCTTTTCAAATTAAAAGGGGTGAAGTCTGCCGTGAATCCGCACCAAAATCGAAGGAGACTCCCCTTATGCATACAGTACTGTGCAAAAGTAATAGGCAGTTGTGGGAAAAATGCTGCAAAGTAAGAATGCTTTCAAAAATAGAAGTGCTTTAATATTATTTTTTTTTATCAATTAATCCCTTTAGGACGCAGCCTGTTTTGGCCTTGTGGCACAGCCGATTTTTTCAAATCTGACATGTCACTCTATGTGGTAATAACTCCGGAATGCTTTTACCTATCCAAGTGATTCTGAGATTGTTTTCTCGTGACATATTGTACTTTATGATAGTGGAAAAATTTGGTTGATAAATTCAATATTTATTCGTGAAAAATACCAAACTGTAGAGAAAATTTGCAAAAATTTGCATTTTTCTAAATTTAAATGTATCTGCTTGTAAAACCGATAGGAATACCACACAAAATAGTCACTAGTTACCATTTCCCATATGTGCACTTTATATTTGCATCGTTTTTTGAACATCCTTTTATTTTTCTAGGACGTTACAAGGCTTAGAACTTTAGCAGCAATTTCTCACATTTTCCAGAAAATTTCAAAAGGCCATTTTTACAGGGACCAGTTCAGTTCTGAAGTGGTTTTGAGGGCCTTATATATTAGAATACCCCAATAAATTACCCCATTTTAAAAACTGCACCCCTCAAAGTATTCAAAACAGCATTCAGAAAGTATTTTAACCCTTTAGGCGTTTCACAGGAAATAAAGCAATGTAGAGGGGAAATTTACAAATTTCTCTTTTTTTTGCCGAAATTCATTTGTAATAAAAAAAAATTGTAACACAAAGTTTACCAAAGAAATACAACTCAATATTTATTGCCCAGGTCCTGCAGTTTTTAGGAATATCCCACATGTGGCCCTAGTGCCCTAATGGACCGAAACACCGTCCTCAGAAACAAAGGAACACCTAGTGGATTTTGGGACCTGCTTATTTTTAGATTATATTTTAGGCACCATGTCGAGTTTGAAGAGGTCTTGTGGTGCCAAAACAGTGGAAACTCCCCAAAAGTGACCCCCATTTTGGAAACTAGACCCCTCAAGGAATTTATCTAGGGGTATAGTTAGCACTTTGACCCCACAGGTATTTTGCTATATTTATTGGAGTTAGTCTGTGAAATGAAAATCTACTTTTTTTCTGAAATAACATAGACATTTTTAATATTTACAAGGAATAAAGAAGAAAATTCACCCCAACATTTGTAAAGCATCTTCTCCCGATTACGGAAATACCCCATTTGTGGTAATAAACTACTGTTTGGACCCACGGCAGCGCTCAGAAGGGAGGGAGCGCCATTTGGATTTTGGAGCGCAGATTTTGCTGGATTGGTTTTTAGTGCCATGTCGCGATTGCAACCCCCTGGAGGGAACAAAATAGTGGAAACATCCCAAAAGTGACCCTATTTTGGAAACTAGACCCCTCAAGGAATTTTTCTAGGTGTATACTATGCATTTATACCAGACAGGTCTTTTGAAGAATTTAGTAGAATTAGGCCGTGAAAATGAATATAAACATTTTTGTCCACTAAAATGTTGAATTTTTTCATTTTCACAAGGGATAAAGGAGAAAAAGTCGCCCTAAATTTGTAACGCAATATCTCCCAAGTATGATAATACCCCACATGTGGTAATAATTAATTTTTTTAATAGAAGTTAATTAACCTTTGCAGGACTGATCTTTTTGCTATTCCATTTTAGTTTTTCACTCCCCGCCTTCCAAACGCCATAACTTTTTGATTTTTCCATGAATTGAGCGGTGTGAGGGCTTATTTTTGGCAGGACGAGCTGTAGTTTTTATTGGTACCAGTTTTTGGTAGATGCAAATTTTTTATCACTTTTTATTACATTTTATTTAGAGCTTTGGTGGCCAAAAACAGTAATTTTGGCGTTTTAAATTCTTTATTTCTTACGGCGTTCATAATGTGCTATAAATGACAATTTTACTTTATTCTGCGGGTTGGTACGATTACGGCGATATCATATGTATATAGTTTTTTTATGTTTTGCAGCGTTTGCACAATAAAAACTCTTCTTTATAAAATAATTTATTTTCTGTGTCACCATATTCTGAGAGCCGTAACTTTTCTATTTTTCAGTCAAAAAAGCTGTGTAAGGGCTGTTTTTTTGCAGGACGGGTTATAGTTTTTATTGGTACTATTTTCGGGTACATGCGACTTTTTGATCACTTTTTATTCTATATTTTGGGAGGGGTGGTAACCAAAAAAGAGTGATTCTGGCATTTTTTTTAGTTTGTTTTTTTTTGCGGCGTTCACCGTGCGGTAAAAATAACATTATAGTTTTATAGATTGGGTCGTTACGAACGCGGTGGTACCAAATATGTGTACTGTTAACGGTTTCATTTTTTTCCTATAATAAGACTTATTATAGGAAAAATAAATCTTTTATTTTTACACTTTTGTAAAACATTTTTATTAACTTTTTTTTATTTTTTATTTACTATTGACACTTTCTTTTTTTTACCTGCAGCTCTGATCGTATCTTCTTTGTCCGACGACAAAATTGAAGGACCTGTGGTTGACGTCAAGCTGTATGTCTGCAGTGAAAGAAGCTGGGTGGGAACGATGAGAAGTGTATGATGCTGATTTGTCAGCGTCATACACTTCTATTCACAACGCCCAGTTGGTAAAAACACAATAAACGCCCAGTTGGTAAAACGAGAAAACACGCCCAGTTGTCCATTGAAAAGCTCATTTGCATAAATATAAAATTGCTCATAACTTGGGCAAAAAAATCGTTTTTAAAAAAAACAACTTTGCTTTTATCTACATTGCAGCGCACATCACATTCAATAGGAGATAGGGATTTGATAATCTGGTGACAGAGCCTCTTTAAATATTCAAAAAAAAAATCCTTTTCCCATTTTCCCCCTAGAGCATAGTAAAAAATTAAATAAATAAACATAATTGGTATCGCCGCGTCCGTAAAAGTCTGAGCTATTACAATATATCCTTATTTAACCCGCATGGTGAACGCCGTAAAAAAACAAAAATTGTAAACGCCAGAATGTCTATTTTTTGGTCACCTAATCTCCCACAAAAAATGAAATAAAAAGTGATCAAACCGTTGCATGTACACCAAAATGGTTTTTACTTGTAAAAGTAGTAAAATATAGAAAAAACTATATATATTTGGTATTGCCGTATTCGTATTGACCCACAGAATAAAGTTAACATGTTGTTTTAATTGCACAGTGAATTCCGTAAAAACGGTGTGCAGAAAACCATGGAGGAATCGCTGTTTTTTTCATTTTCTACCCCACAAATAATTTTTTTCCCGTTTCCTAGTACATTATATGGCAAAATAAATGGTGCTACAAAAGACTACAACTCGTCCCGCAAAAATCAAGCCCTCATAGTACTATATCGATGGAAAAATAAAGACGTTATGGCTTTTGGAAGGTGGGGAGGAAAAAACGAAAATGAAAATCTGAAAGT
Source organism: Rhinoderma darwinii (assembly GCF_050947455.1). Lineage (NCBI taxonomy): Eukaryota > Metazoa > Chordata > Amphibia > Anura > Rhinodermatidae > Rhinoderma > Rhinoderma darwinii. The sequence continues at coordinate 567,521,071 of NC_134687.1, read as the reverse complement.
TGTTTAAGACGGGAAGCGGATAAAGCTCCTCCTCACTGTGGGGGGTGCAGTGAGAAGGGACAGGGTTTCTGGAACTCCATTCTTGTGATCGTTGGTGATCCCAGTAATCCTGTGGATATGTTACAGTTGACTATTCAAGGAATACCCCTTTAATTCTGATAAGCGATTCTCTTTAACATTGTTTCATTATTTTTATACTCTAACAATGACAGTCTGAACCCTGTACCCATTTATGAATAACTCACTAAGTTTACACCTACATATATATATATATTTTAAGAAATAAGAGGGCTAAATAAATAGCATATAGCCTGAAAAACCACGGCTGAAACAATTGCTAACCTACCTCCTGTGTAGGAACCATGCACACAGCCATCATGGCGTGTTTGTGCCAAGAGTAAGGGAGGTGACACCGAATTGATTTTCCGTACAAAAACAGAATAGTGAGTTGCCCAAATGGCAAATTAAACAAATTAATACAAATATTTATTTCCCTCTCCCTTCTCCGCCCCCCCCCCATCTACTTATCCTGCTTGACCAGTTAAGTTAACCTCTTGATGAGGTGTCATTTGTGTTTCCGGGACATCTAACTGATCCTCTGGACTGCTGATTGTAATACATTGTTCCCCCTCCCTTCTTTGCTTCTGTTTTCCCCACAAACGTAATTGTTTGGAAAAAATGTTCAATAAAACAATTAATTACAAATAATTGCCCAGCCTTAAAATAATTAACGTAAGTAAATGTTCCCATTTTACCAGTTGTCCTGTGCCACGTCATTGCTTATCCAAGCATAGCCCCGTATATTTGGCACAGCCACAACCAAACATACGACACTGTGTCTGGATAAGCAATGAAGGGGAACGTGGTGCAGCCCATTCATGCAGCTGATCGGCAGAAGTGTCAGGAGTCTTAGACCCCCATGAATTACATATTTACATCCTATCCTAAGGATAGGCCATCAATATTACAGTCCCGGAAAGCCCCTTTTATGGTAGAATGTGATATCCCCTAAAACCAGTTGCAATTCAAATAAAATATAGAATCTTAACTGGTTCTGGAATCTTATAGCTTATATTTAATTTGTTTTTGTGTATATGTGTATTGGGTGCCATTAAACCTTTTTTGTACCATATGTCTGCATGTTACTGGTATTGAAGGATATGGCACTAAACTGCATTTTAGCAATTTCCATAAAGTTATTGGAATTCACATATGTGGCGTTCACTCTCCTTTTAGAAAGGTAATTATAGATGTTCAATGTTCAGGGCAGTCTGATGACCAGATTATCTGATATCTGTCCTTTCTTCCATCTTGTCTACATGTCCATAAATGTAAAGTCATGGGGACAGGTTTATGTTTGTAACGACAGTGAATTCTGGTGTACACCACGAGCTACACGCTGTCTTATGTATGCCAGGTCTCAGGTTGGAATGGTCCTTTGTGTGTATTGTGCTGTAATCTTCGCTGCACCTTATCAGGCCCATTCGTTCTTAAACACAGAGAAGGTCACCAAGCAGCAAATTATTATCTGAACACTAACACACGGCATGGAAGCTGCAGGCCAATGATAACTACGCCCATATACGATGACGAATGGGCGCATAATTTTGCCAATAATACCACAGTTTTACCAGCTAAATGGTGCAGCTATTCATCATCCATGTGAGCGCGGTTGTGACCAGATGCAGCTAGTGCACTGTGTGTTCTCACCCTTAAAGGGAAGGTGTCACGAAATTTTTTTTATATAATATTTATTTTAGTATGTTATTAAAATAATTTTTTTTTTGTGTTGTACTTTTTACTTTTTTCTTACTTTTACTTCTCTATGGGGGCTGCCATTTTTTATTTTTTTTCATCACTGTGTCGATTAACGACACATACAGAGATGGAATACGGCACATACATCCCGATAGAGAATGCGAACGGGAGCCGTTCCATTCACTATAGCGTATGCCGTCTCTGTGGGAACGGCGCATGTGCCGCTCCCACACAGACTAAAAGGAAGGTCTTCGGCAGAGCGAAATCTGGCGCCATTTTCATGTGGACCGGAAGCCGTGGCCGGACAGTAAGATGACGACTTCCGGTCGCGGCTTCCGGCCATATGTTCAAGGCAGCGAAGACGCAAGGTATAGGAGCGGAGGCGGCAGCGGCGGCAGGAGGAGGTAAGTTATGTTCATCTATGTTCGTGTTTTACTGTCTTATTACCACTGTATCTAATCCTCATACACTGTGCATTCGCTCAGAAAATGGCATCACACAGTGTAGGAGATTTGAAGATTCAACCGGCCTCCTTCTCCTGGCACTAGCCAGAATAAGGGAGGGGGGATTGTGTGAGGACACTAGATCGAGTGTGTCTACCCCAAATTTGCAGCATAAAGCAATGAGGTTGCTTTACAGTGACCAGCACATGGAAATGTTATAAATTAGAATCTAATTTATAATATTTCCTGACTTGTGAATAAATTTAAAAAATTAAAACCATGTGTAATCACTTATATACTAACTGTTTAACTGGAAAAAAAAATTCTAGCGACACATTCCCTTTAAAAAAAGGAAGCTTTAGGGTATGTTCACACACAGTGGTTTCAGACGTAATTCGTGCAGTTTACGCCTCGAATTACGGCTAAAAATACTGCACCATTACGCCTCCAAACATCTGCCCACTGCTTATAATGAGATTTACGGTGTTCTGTTCCCACGAGGCGTAATTTTACGTGTAGTTGTCAAAATACGGTGCGTAAAATGACACGTGTGTGTGTGTGTGTGTGTGTGTGTGTGTGTGTATATATATATATATATATATACGAAACAGGAGCAAGTAAACACAGCACACCACAACTCCAGAAAATCAGGCCATTTGCTTGTCACCAGGGGATGAATCAGTTCCCCTTTTTAGATAGAGAAACAACGTAGAATATAGTAACGGCACCAGGACTCCAAGACAGATGAAAAACAGGGTGGATCTAATCACCTCAAGACACAGCAACGTTTCGGTTCAACAGCTTGAGAAAGGTTCCTGTTGAACCGAAACGTTGCTGTTTCTTGAGGTGATTAAATCCACCCTGTTTTTTATCTGTCTTGGAGTCCTGATGCCGTTACTATATTCTACGTTGTTTCTCTATCTATATATATATACATGTCATATATATGTCATGTAACCGCTAGCAGGTGTCTAGACGTCAATTGCGTCAGTCCAGGTGTGACACGTCATACGTTTGGGGCAGGATGAGATTGCAGCATATCCTCTGATAGGATAAACATTATGTCCATCGAAGTTGTAGAACAGAATACCACAATGTAGGCTTGTTAACCCGTCCATTGCTGGAGGTAAAAATGATGATGGGACCAATAACCTAGAAGTCCAAAGTGGAAGCATAGCTAGGCATGTTAGGATATGGAAATTTAATTTTAAACTTATACTAGATGTAGGATACACAGTTCATGTTGTATTAATACTTATACCACTAGTAGAATGGTCCGTATATAAGACTTGGTGGTCATTTTTTTTTCTCTTTTCTTACGCAGCTACATCCATATGGACTAAAATTGTATGTTAATTTGAAGTTCATAAGGAAATATAATTCAAAGATCCGAAATCGATATTTATATATACACCCCCATAAGCACACGGTATACGGTCCACAATATGAAAAGCAATTTGGAGCATGTTTTACATGAAGCTCGAGATTACATATTCTCTGTTCAGTACTAGGGGTTCTAATGATGTTAGTCGATAGGTCCAAAAGGCCTCCCTAGTTTTAAGTCTTTTGATCCTATCTCCACCCCTGCGTGATGCTGGGACGTGTTCTAGGACTTCAAAGAAAAGCTGCACTAGTGTGTGCCTCTGTCGATGAAAATGAGCTGGTAATGGTAACGGGAGATTTTTACAACGGATAGTGGGCTTTTGCTGTGAGATCCTGTCCCTTACGTGTTGGGTGGTTTCACCCACATACACTAGGCCACAAGGGCATTTAATCAAATATATGACGTAGTTGCGGTCACAGGAGAAGAATTAGTGAATCGAGAAACCTTGGCCTCTCTGAGGATGTCTGACCTTATCTCCTGTTAGAACATGTGAGCACTGCATGCAATGTCGACATGGACAAGTGCCCTTTTTAGGGGTTCGCAGAAACCTCTGTCTTGGTACAGATATACCAGACCCCTCATCAGCTTTGATTAGCTTGTCCCATAGGTTTTTTGGGCGTCTGTTACATGGGAGTATGGGATTACCAAACTCCTCGACACTGGGATAAGCTTTCCTAAGGAGTTCCCAATGTCCTCTGATAATGTTGAGGATTTCCCCTGTAAATGGATGATGGGTGTGTACGAAAAGTATTTGTTTATTAATTTTTCTCCTTGATCTATATCTGGGTTGTTGGGCCTCTCTGAGTATGTGTGGTGGATAACCACGTTGTAAAAATCTGTTTGGTCATTTCCTCCATACAAACTATTTTCTGGCCTGTCTTATCCACATCTCTATTTACCCTGTCGTACTGTGACCAGTATGTGAATTTCTATTCATCTCCACCTAAGCCTAGGGGAGATTAATATTGAATGTATATATTTGTGGATTTGATCTTGCTATTTTGGATTTCTGTGTATATTCTTAATTTTGTATTGTCTGAAGGTCGAATGTATAGACCGAAACGTTAAACTAATTTTGGATTATTAATTTTCTCTAGATGTTAAATAAAATATCACTTATTGCATAATACCTTGGAGTGCCGAGTTCCCGTCTTGCTCTTAAAGTAGCCATACACATGAGAGTCACGAATGCTTCTATTTTTACAAACTCTACCAAAGACTCAGAAAACAGTCGTAAGGGCTCATACACACAACATTATCCGCCAGACCCCTTGATATTGATAGGTTGTGGACATCAGCCCTTAGAGGCGGCGATTAGTGGCCATAGGGTTGTCCACTAGCTACCCGCAGAATGGTAATGGTATATAAATCAATATTATTCTGTTGCATTTACACGGCTGCTTTCTACTTCTTAAGAACAGAAGTCAAGATGTACAGAAATACTAGAGAACGAAGTAGTTCTTGTAGCGCTGATTTTCAATTCCTGAAAGCTTATGAAGTTGTCCAGCTCCCTCTTCTGAAAACACTAGATTTGTCGAGGGGCTCTGAGAAATACCGGAGGCACTGCTCCGAGCTTCATGATAGGAACAATCCAGCTGCTGAGCATGGTTCATGTGACGTGCTGCTGGGTGTGATTTACAAGCTGATACTGTATTTGTTGGATATCATACAATGATCATTTCAGCTTCTTATAGATACTTCTATGTTTCCTATCTATCATTTATCTTTCTCTTTTGGATTGGCCTGCCATGCAGCATTCTCTGATGCAGATTTTCATATTGACAGAATAAAACATCAAAGATTTTGCATAGTAAATGTCATTCATAAAGGTTCCACCCACACTATGCAGTAAAGAACCTTGCTTTTCTATTGCTTGCTTCAGTGGAGAAAAATGTGGTATAAAAATCATCTGCATGTGAAAATGCCACAATATTGTACCAGCTGCGGCTCTACTGAGCTGAACTTGTATCAACATGGGGGTTCAGTAGAGCTGTGAGGGTTCCGGGCTTTGCGGACATAATGTCTATCTATCTATACTAGTCCTTCTCAATGAATTAGAATATTATCAAAAAGTTAATTTATTTCAGTAATTCAATTCAAAAAGTGAATCTCATATTATATAGATTCATTACACACAGAGTGATCTATTTTCAGCATTTTTTTCTTTTCATTTTGAAGATTATGACGAACAGTTAATGAAAACCCAAAATGTAGTTCTCAGAAAATTCGAATATTGGGTAAAAGTTGAAGATTGTAGACTCATGATGTGACACGCTAATCAGCCAATCAACACAAAACATCGGCAAAGGTTTCCTAATCCTTTAAATGGTCCAACAGTTTGGTTGAGTAGGCGACACAATCATGGGGAAGACTGCTGACTTGACTGTTATCCAGAAGAGTCACTGACACAAGGAGGGTAAGCCACAAAAAGACATTGCTAAAGACGCTGTTCAGAGACTGTATCCAAGCATATTAATGGAAAGTTGAGAGGAAGGAAAAAGTGTGGTAGAAAAAGGTGAACAAGCAACAGGGATAACTGCAGCCTTGAAGGGATTGTCAAGAAAAGGCCATTCAAGAATCTAGGGTAGATTCACAAAGAGTGGACTGTGGCTGGACTTAGTGCTTCAAGAGACACCACACACAGACGTAGTATCCAGGAAATGGGCTACAACTGTCACATTCCTTGAGACCACTTCAGAAGCATCTTACCTGGCCTAAGGAGAAAAAGGACTGGTCTGTTGCTCAGTGGTCCAAAGTCCTCTTTTCAGATGAAAGTACATTTTGCATTTCATTTGGAAATCAAGGTCCCAGAGTCTGGAGGAAGAGTGGAACGGGCACTCAATCCGAGTTGCTTGCGGTCCAGTGTGAAGTTTCCACAGTCAGTGACGGTTTGGGGAGCCATGTCATCTGCTGGTGTTGGTCCACTGTGTTATATCAAGTCCAGAGTCAGCGCAGCGTCTAGCAGGAAATTTAAGAGCACTTCATGCTTCCCTCTGCTGACCAGCTTCATGGGAATGCTGATTTCATTTTCCAGCAGGACTTAGCACCTACCCACACTGCCAAAAGTACCAATACCTGGTTTAATAACCAGTATCACTGTGCTTGATTGGCCAGAAAACTCGCCTGACCTAAACCCCATAGAGAATCTATAGGGTATTGTCCAGAGGAAGATGAGACCCCAAACCCAGCAATGCAGACGAGCTGAAGGCCGCGATCAAAGCAACCTGGGCTTCCATAACACCTCAGCAGTGCCACAGGCTGATCGCCTCCATGCCACGCCACATTACATAGTTACATAGTTAGTACGGCTGAAAAAAGACACATGTCCATCAAGTTCAACCAAGGGACGGGAAAAGGGAAGGAAAAATTTCTACACATAGGAGTTAATACTTTTTGTTCTAGGAAATTATCTAACCCTTTTTTAAAGCCATCTACTGTCCCTGCTGTGACCAGCTCCTGTGGTAGACTATTCCATAGATTCACAGTTTTCACGGTAAAGAAGGCTTGTCGCCTCTGCAGGTTGAACCTTTTTTTCTCCAGACGGAGGGAGTGCCCCCTTGTTTTTTGAGGGGGTTTTACAAGGAACAGGATTTCACCATATTTTTTTGTATGTGCCATTAATATATTTATATAAGTTAATCATGTCCCCCTTAGTCGTCTTTTTTCAAGGCTAAATAGGTTTAATTCTTTTAATCTTTCCTCATAACTTAAATTCTCCATGCCCCTAATTAGCTTCGTTGCTCTTCTTTGTATTTTTTCCAACTCCAGGGCATCCTTTCTATGAACTGGAGCCCAGAACTGAACTGCATATTCTAGATGAGGCCTCACTAATGCTTTGTAAAGTGGCAATATTACATCCCTGTCCCGTGAGTCCATGCCTCTTTTAATACACGACAATATCCTGCTGGCCTTTGAAGCAGCTGATTGACACTGCATGCTTTTATTGAGTTTATGATTTACAAGTACACCCAGATCCTTCTCAACAAGTGAATCCGCCAGTGTAGCTCCCCCTAGGACATATGATGCATGCAGGTTGTTGGTACCCAGATGCATAACTTTACATTTATCTACATTAAACTTCATCTGCCAAGTGGACGCCCAAACACTTAGTTTGTTTAAATCTGCCTGCAATTCATGAACATCTTCCATAGACTGAACTATATTACATAGCTTGGTGTCATCTGCAAAAATAGAAATAGTGCTATTAATCCCATCCTCTATATCATTAATAAATAAGTTGAATAATAGTGGTCCCAGCATTGAACCCTGGGGTACACCACTTATTACCGGGGACCATTCAGAGTAGGAATCATTGACCCCAACTCTCTGGATACGGTCCTTGAGCCAATTCTCAATCTAATTACAAACTATATTTTCTAAACCTATAGTCCTTAATTTACCCATTAGGCGTCTATGGGGGACAGTGTCAAATGCCTTTGCAAAGTCCAAAAACACTAAATCCACAGCGGCCCCTCTGTCTAGGCTTCTGCTTACCTCTTCATAAAAACAGATTAGGTTAGTTTGACAACTTCTGTCCTTAGTAAAACCGTGCTGGTTGTCACTTATAATACTATTTTTTGTCACATAATCCTGTATATAGTCCCTCAATAGCCCCTCAAACATTTTACCCACGATGGATGTTAAGCTTACTGGTCTATAATTACCCGGGGAAGACCTAGAGCCCATTTTGAAAATCGGCACCACATTTGCGCTGCGCCAGTCCCTTGGCACTATACCAGTCACTAGAGATTCTCTGAATATTATGAAAAGGGGGACATAAATAACTGAACTAAGCGCTTTAAGAATTCTAGGGTGTAACCCATTGATGCAGTAATTCATGCAAAAGGAGCCTGACCAAGTGTTGAGATGAATGAAGAAATCGAAAAAAGAGGTATGGATCTTTCGGAGGCGCTGCTGCGTGGGTGGTTACGATCAGAGAAATAGCAGACCGGTTATTCTGAAATAAAATCTGTTTTATTCGAACAGTAGGTGGCTACGCGTTTCGACGCTGCACTAGCGTCTTCCTCAGGCCATATGCACATTACAATTCAGCTCCTTATATATCGTAATGAATTCAGATTATCAGGGAGAAAAAAAAACGCCAAGACTGGAAGGGTCAGAGTGCGACCGTGACGTCACAACCGGTTTTTCTCCGGTGAACCTTAAAACGCAAAGCTACATTTAAAAAGAGAGAGTAACATTGATAAAAGTGAATACAATGTGTAAATTGTTTAAGAAACGTAAAAACTTGATGGTAATGATACATATAAAATAATGTGTAAATTCACAAATAACAAGTGTTGTATACATGCTGTATAATTCAGTGACAGGTAATAGAAAACCTATTATCATGTTAAAAATATAAAAAAAATTTTTTTTTAATAATAGTAAAACATTTAATACTGGTGAAACATTAGAATTTCTTTAAAATAAGCGTGATTGCCGCCGGTTGCTAGGTTACACAGAGGACGCTTAAATGCGTCTCTGTGACCTAGACAACCATTTCAGGTTACGGAAGCCGAGGGTAATCATAAAGAAACAGACAGATGAAGGAACGTAGCGTGCCGTGAAGACTGCAGATTGGTGAGTTGCAAGAGAATGAATATATATGTGTATATATGTATATAACATATATCGGAACATTTTACAAGAATGTATACGATGATTCAAGTAAATGCTTTCTGATGATTAAATGATTTAATCATCAGAAAGCATTTACTTGAATCATCGTATACATTCTTGTAAAATCGTAATCTGAATTCATTACGATATATAAGGAGCTGAATTGTAATGTGCATATGGCCTGAGGAAGACGCTAGTGCAGCGTCGAAACGCGTAGCCACCTACTGTTCGAATAAAACAGATTTTATTTCAGAATAACCTGTCTGCTATTTCTCTGATCGTAACCACGCAGCAGCGCCTCCGAAAGATCCATCCCTCTTTTTTCCATTTCTTCATTCATCTCGTCAAGCGGTTACCTTTATGGTAACCGGTCTGGATCTTGCAGCAGCACCTGTGGATTATCCTTGCGACCCAAACCTTTGTCCTTAGGTGAGCATGGTACATCGTCACCTTTTACCTGCTTAACCTATTGATCTGCACCATGTGGCGCCGTGTTTTTTGCTTTTATTTTCGACCAAGTATTGAGGGCAGATACTGGATATACTTTTCAGTAGGGCCAACATTTCGGTATTAAAAATTATTTTTTTAATTGAGCTTATATAATATTCAAATTTTGGGTTTTCATTAATTGTTACCATAATTAACAACATTAAAAGAAAAAAATGCTGGAAATAGATCACTCTGTGTGTAATGAATCTATAGAATATATGAGATTCACTTTTTGAATTGAATTACTGAAATAAATTAACTTTTTGATATTCTAATTCATTGAGAAGGACTAGTATGTGTGTGTATGTATATATGTCTGTGTATATATATATTTATATATATATTTATATATATATATATATATATATATATATATATATATATATATATACACAGTTAGGTCCAGAATTATTTGGACAGTGACACAATCTTCATGATTTGGGCTCTGCATGCCACCACATTGGATTTGAAATGAAACAACGGAGATGCAATTGAAGTGTAGATTTTCAGGTTTAATTCAAGGGGTTGAACAAAAATATCCTGTGAAACGTTTAGGAATTGCAACCATTTTTCTACACAGCCGCCTCATTTCAGGGGCTCAAAAGTAATTGGACAAATTAACATTACCATAAATAAAATGTTTTTTTTAATACTTTGTAGTGAATCCTTTGCAGGCATTGACTGCCTGAAGTCTGGACATCACCAAACGCTGGGTTTCCTCCTTTGTGATGCTTTGCCCGGCCTTTACTGCAGCTGTCTTCAGTTGTTGCTTGTTTGTGGGTCTTTCTGCCTTAAAGGGGTTGTCCACTTTTTTTTTTTTTGTTTTTTTTTTACTCCTTTTGTAGAATAGGTAACCATACAGTTTTCTAATATATATATATTAGAAATTCTGCTCACATACATTTCTTATAGTGCGTGAGGCCCCTGTCACAGTAGAATGGTATAGCCCACAGATTAGTCGTGTGTAATGCATCCATAGGCTAATGAATATGGCTAAACATGGCATCAGTCATGTGGCCAACACACACACACACACACACACACACCCTCCCTCTGTGTAGGGGCAACACGGGCTATGTGAATAGGACTAATGGTGGAATAATGATGATTTATTCCCTGTGCCTGTATTCACTGTCTCTAGTTGATTTATAAAAATAACTGCCTGTCTATAGGTGATGTCATGTTGTTGATAAAGTTCAGTTTTAAAAAAAACCAGAGACACAACACACAGAGGAGACAGTGAGAAGAATGTGAGAGCTGCTCCTCCCAGACACTGACCGACATGATGATGAGATGTTGCTGGAGGTAGAAATACTTCATAACGTCTGCTCCTCAATAGTCTACAATGAACTTGTTGGATACGTGGACAGGGTTACCTGAATGCCAGTGGTCTCATGACTGTCCATTCAGTTATCCTATAGGTGCTTTTTTATGGACAAGTCTGTGCGCTATACCATTTTTTATTTTTTTTATACAGACACCTTTCTTATATCAGTGCAGTTATGTGAGCAGAATTATAAATACATGCATATTAGAAATCTGTATGATTTCCTATTCTATTGATAAATTAATAGAGAAAATAAAAAGTGGGCAATCCTTTTAAGTTTAGTCTTAAAGGACGGGTGTCGCGAAAAAAAATTTTTTTGGTATAATATTGCTTTTAGTATGTTATTAAAATACATTTTATTTATTTGTGTGTTTGTGTTTTACTCTTCTTTTTTCTAACTTTTACTTCTCTATGGGGGCTGCCATTTTGTTTTTCATCCCTGTATGTGTCGATTAACGACACATACAGAGAAGGAATACGGCAGCTACAGTGCATAGGAGTCCATGAACGGGAGCCGATCCATTGACTCTGCTCTCTGGCTCTGTACTGCGCAGACGCAGGTCAGAGTCACACAGAGCAGAGCAGCTGTTTGTAGGGAGAAAGCAGGCGCCATACTGAAGACCAGCTGCACTGCAGGTAAGATGTGTGTCTCTGCATGTCCCACTCTCTATTTCACAGACCTCCGCTCTCGTGACCCCCGACGGGCCCCCCCCCCACCCGACGCCCCCCCTAACGGCTCCCCCCAACAGCCCCCCCCTAACGCCCCCCCCCCTTGTATGAAGGACACATAATGCAACTGTACTGGGAAAGCCCTGAACGATAAATCTCTAGTTGTGCTGAGACTGTTTGGGAATGTGACTAATGAACCTCTCAGTCTCAGCACAATTAGAGAGATTTACCGTTCAGGGGTCTGGGAAAGCTGGGTGACCACCATTGCCCCTCCTACTGGAGTGTGAGAGGTTCATTAGTCACATCCCCAAACACACTCCAGTAGGAGGGGTAATGGTGGTCACCCAGCTTTCCCAGACCCCTGAACGATAAATCTCTCGAGTTGTGCTGAGACTATTTGGGGATGTGACTAATGAACGTCTCAGTCTCAGCACAACTAGAGAGATTTATCTTCAGGGGTCTGGGAAAGCTGGGTGACCACCATTACCCCTCCTACTGGAGTGTGTTTGGGCATGTGACTAATGAACCTCTCAGTCTCAGCACAACTAGAGAGATTTACCGTTCAGGGGTCTGGGAAAGCTGGGTGACAACCATTACCCCTCCTACTGGAGTGTGAGAGGTTCATTAGTCACATCCCCAGACACACTCCAGTAGGAGGGGTAATGGTGGTCACCCAGCTTTCCCAGATCCCTGAACGATAAATCTCTATAGTTGTGCTGAGACTGAGACGTTCATTAGTCACATCCCCAAACAGTCTCAGCACAACTAGAGAGATTTACCGTTCAGGGGTCTGGGAAAGCTGGGTGACCACCATTGCCCCTCCTACTGGAGTGTGAGAGGTTCATTAGTCACATCCCTAAACACTAGGAGGAGGGGTAATGGTGGTCACGCAGCTTTCCCAGACGCAGATATAACCAGGAAAGGGCTGGATGGACGGGCTGAGGGTGCACAGGGTGTTTGGTGATCCCCCTCTGTCATGTGATCGAACCTAGGTTACCGATTCATCAGACGGGGTTCATGTGACTATAAATCTGTCCATAACAAGAGACCGTGCACTAAGGACAAGCCCTGCCCTCATGCCGTAGTTGTGTGGTTCTGTCTGCAGTGATGGCGGTGGGTGGCTCTGACACCCGCCTCCCCCGTCGGGTCATCTCAAGACAGAAGGGGTGTATGGATTGGAGACACAGCACCGCACCTGTCCTCAGGTTGTGTCTGGTATTGCAGTTCACCTCCATTGAAGTGAATAGGACAGAGCTGTAATACCACACACGACCTGAGGACATGTGCGGCGCCATGTTTTCCTGGACGACCCCCTTAAGACTTCTCCCGTGTGTGTGTGGCAGAGCGGAGTGTGCACGGGCGCCGCTGATACTTCATAGCCGCTTATCAGCTGCTTTGAAGAATCAGCGGCGAGCACCCCCCCCCCCCACGCACACACAAATCCCCCAAACATGCAAAATCAAGTGTAATCAAGCGGTTTTTTATGTGTTTTTTTGCACGTAAAATGTGCAAAAAAAAAAACATGTCAAATACACGGCGTGTGAACCGGTCAACTGAAAAGTCATTCACTTCACTTTCATCATTCTAAGGCTGGGTTCATTCGACCTATTTTCAGGGGTAAACGAGGCGTTTTACGCCTCGATTTACGCCTGAAAAGACGGCTCCAATATGTCGGCAAACATCTGCCCATTAATTTGAATAGGTTTGCCGACGTACTGTGCCGATGACCTGTAATTTTACGCGTCGCTGTCAAAAGACGGCGCGTAAAATAACAGCCTCGGCAAAGAAGTGCAGGACACTTCTTGGGACGTAATTTGAGCCGTTTTTCATTGAATTCAATGAAGAACAGCTCCAAATTACGTCCGTAATGGACACCTCACAAAACGCGAGTACGAGCAATTACGTCTGAAATGATAGAGCTGTTTTCTCCTGAAAACAGCTCCGTCATTTCAGACGTAAATGCAGTTAGCGTGTGCACATACCCTAAGGGTATGTTCACACACAATGTTTTCAGATGAAAAATCGGAAGCAGAATGCCTACAAGCATCTGCCCATTGGTTTCAATGGGAAATACGGTGTTCTGTTCCGACAGGGCGTTTTTTACGTGGTAGTTTTCCAAAAACGGCACGTAAAAAGACGCCCGACCAAAATGAAGTGCACATCACTTCTTGGGATGTTTTTGGAGCCGTTTTTCATTGACTTTATAGAAAAGCAGCTCCAAAAACGGCCGTTATAAAACGCGAGTTTGATTAAAAAATGGCTGAAAATCAGGAGCTGTTTTCCCTTTGTTTAGTAAGCGTGTGAACATACACTCAGGGTATGTGCACACGTAGTGACCAAAAACGTCTGAAAATACAGAGCTGTTTTCAAGGGAAAACAGCCCCTGATTTTCAGACGTTTTTTGAGCAACTCGCGTTTTTCGCGCCGTTTTCGCTGCGTTTTTTACGTTCGTTTTTGGAGCTGTTTTCATTGGAGACTATGAGAAAACAGCTCCAAAAACGTCCAAAGAAGTGTCCTGCACTTCTTTTGACGAGGCTGTATTTTTACGCGTCGTCGTTTGACAGCTGTCAAACAACGACGCGTAAATTACAGGTCGTCTGCACAGTACGTCGGCAAACCCATTCAAATGAATGGGCAGATGTTTGCCGACGTATTGTAGACCTATTTTCAGACGTAAAACGAGGCATTAGGGTATGTTCACACGGCCTATTTACGGACGTAATTCGGGCGTTTTTGCCCCGAATTACGTCTGAAAATAGCGCCTCAATAGCGCTGACAAACATCTGCCCATTGAAAGCAATGGGCAGACGTTTGTCTGTTCACACGAGGCGTATATTTACGCGCCGCTGTCAAATGACGGCGCGTAAATAGACGCCCGCGTAGAAGAAGTGACCTGTCACTTCTTTGGCCGTAATTGGAGCCGCTATTCATTGACTCCAATGAATAGCAGCGCTAATTACGGCCGTAATTGACGCGGCGTTCAAGCGCCTGCACATGCCGGTACGGCTGAAATTACGGGGATGTTTTCAGGCTGAAACATCCCCGTAATTTCAGCCGTTACGGACCCCCGCCGTGTGAACATACCCTAATACGCCTCGTTTACTTCTGAAAATAGGTCGTGTGAACCCAGCCTCAGCCTTTTGATGTGTCCTATAACTTCTTCCAGCTGCAGAATCACACCCTTATGGCTGCCGGACACTGCTTAGCAATTTGAAGACACCTTTTCCTGGCTTGTGGGAGGGGGGGGGGGTGAGGTTCCCTCCCACATTTACAGCAGCTGTGAGTCAGGTTGCTTTGCCTTATTCACCTTGCTGTAATTCTAGGAAGTGCTCCCCCTGGTGGCCAACATTGGAAAACATGTCAAATTATTATTTAATTTTTAATACTTTCCACCATCCTGAAAAAATAAAAAAATACAGCAAAAAACGTAAAAAATATAATTGAAATAAGTAACGACACTTAAAAAAAAAAAAAAAAGGTTTAATTTGCGACACATTCCCTTTAAGCAAGTGAAATGCATACTCGATCAGGTTGAGATCTGGAGATTGACTTTCACAGTATGTTTTTGGTCATTGTCCACCTGTACTGTGAAGCAACGTCTAATCCACCTTGCTGCATTTGGTTGAATCTGAGCAGAAAGTATATCCCTGAACACTTCAGAATTCATCCGGCTGCTTCTGTCTTTAGTCACATCATCAATAAACACTAGTGACCCAGTGCCTTTGGCAGCCATGCATGCCCATGCCATCACACTGCCTCCACCATGTTTTACAGAGGATGTGGCGTGCTTTGGATCATGAGCCGTTCCAAGCCTTCTCCATATTTTCTTCCTCCCATCATTCTGGTACAGGTTGAGCTTTGTTCCATCTGTCCATAGAATGCTGTTCCAGAACTGGGCTGGCTTCTTTTCATGTTGTTTGGCAAAGTCTAATCTGGCCTTTCTATTTTGGAGGCTGATTAATGGTTTGCACCTTGTGGTGAACCCTCTGTATTTGCTCTCATGAAGTCTTCTCTTTATGGTAGACTTAGATACTGATACACCTACTTCCAGGAGAGTGTTCTTCACTTGGTAGATGTTATGAAGGGGTTTTTCTTTACCATGGAAATAATTCCACCACTGTTGTCTTCCATAGACGTCCAGGCCTTTTGGAGTTCATGAGATCACCAGTGCGCTCTATTTTTTTTATTTTTCCAAGAATGTAGCAAACTGTTGATTTGGCCACTCCTAACATTTGTGCTTCTTTCTAATAGATTTCTTCATTTTTTTCAGCGTAACGATGGTCTGTTTCACTTGCATTGAGAGCTCCTTTGACCTCATGTTTTGGGTTCACAGCAACAGCTTCCAAATGCAAAGACCACACCTGGAATCAACTCCAGACCTTTTACCTGCTTAATTGATGATGGATTAATGAGGGAATAGCCCATGCCGCCCATTAAATAGCTTTTGAGATAATTGTCCAATTATCTTTTGGTCCCTTGAAAAAGAGGCAGCTACATATTAAAGAGCAGTAATTCCTAAACCCTTCCTCAAATTAGGATGTGAATACCCTCAAATAAAGCGCAGAGTCTGAACGTTAAGCCCATATTGATTATATAACTGTATATTCAATATGTTTTGGTAAACCGCTAAAATGCGAAAACTTTTGTCAATGTCCAAATAATTCTTTAATGATTTTTAACAAAAGCACATTCTATGTATTTGATCTATTTTATGTTATAAGTTACAGCGTAAAGTACTTTTAAATATTCCAGCACGTATATGTAACTTACACATACACCAGTTTCATATAATTCCTAGCTCCAGAAAACCTTCCCTGTTAAATAACACCTTCCAACCAAATTGTAGCAATGAATTGTGTTCACTTGACCATTATAAGGACATATGTCAGTGGCTGCGAATAAAACCCCTCTGGGGAGGTGACCCGTGTACTGCACATTTTCCAGATGCTTTACTTCTAGATTATATAGTAATTTCTTCTTGATGGACTAGAAAGTACAGACACAAAGTCCTAGAAAGGTGATCTCGTAGAATGGACGTATGCACTTTGCTATGGAAACATTGTATAAGTGTGTATAACATTTAAAGATAAACTGTGTATTTTTCAGCATTAAGTGAAAGGGATCTGGCATGTACTTCAGATAGTTGCAGGGCACACGCAAGGTCCCTAAGGGTGTATCTGACACCTGCTCCCTCCCCATGCTATGTACGCTTTCATTCCTTTGATTAACAAGTTATTATTTCATTTTGTTTATGGATGAAAAGCTTATGGGCAAGGAGAGGGAGAATACTTAAAATTCATTCCATGGTCACACTGAATTGCAATAAGATGAGAATGAGCACTGAGAACAAGCGGAGACAGACTGTGAAATTGCATGTGATTGAAATGATACTTGGCTTCTCATTGGCTACAATACAGATTAAGTTATCTCCCAGCCTATGCTTTCTGTTTTGGATTTTTCTTTTTTTTATTAAACCAATACACATAGTCAAAAAACAAAGGTCATTTCCAATCTAAAGACAGTGCGGTTCCCCTGCAGGAGCTACTTAAAAGCACAATGTAAGAATTAACTTTGCTGTAATTCAAGACCTGGAAATGTGAACACTTCTAAGAAGCAATGCATGACTTAAGAATACTGAGAAAAATAAAATAAAAAGTACATGCCAAGGGCAAGCGGGCACAGCATGGGAGATTCAGATATTAAAGGTACAATAGAGGAGACAGGGCCCTTTGACAGCAGAAGTGCCATGCTATGCTGTTCGGATACTATATTCCTACATACGTTGAATATGTGTGATATACCATCTTCTAGACCATTTCTAAAAGCAATGCATAACTACTTATTCAGTAGGCATAACTAAAATTCATAGGTCCCCATAGCAAAGTCAGGGATAGACCCCTCGCCTTGTTGACCACGCCACAACAGAAAGCCATTATCTTGTTTTTCCCCACAAAAAGAAAGTATATACCTGCATCGTATCTGGCCCGTAGCAGCTGCTATGTCCATGCTCTAAGTACTCATGCAGATGACTGTATAACGAATTTGTGTAGTACACCTCCTTAGAGGGGTTGTCTCATAAAGATAACCCATTTTCAAAAATAATCAGCCGCGATGATCAATTGCTTTCGCTGGGGGAAGACACGGCCAGCAACGCATTTTGCTGCATGAGAAATGTAGCATTACATGTCGACCATTCAAATGAGTGGCTGTCCGTGTAATGCATCGGGTCCTCCGGAGCGGGTTGGTTTTATATTGTGGCTTTATATTCTGGCACAAATAGGGGGGGTTCTAAACGGATAGGCCCGGGGTTGTTTTGGTGAGACAAGATCTTTTAATAAGGCCACTATAGAATTCCATGGGTACATACTTTACCTCCATAAATTTCTGATTTTACATCAGAAACTAGTATACTTTTCTATGCCCTTTTCTCTTTGTTAGTAGTAATTTATATGAACATGAGTCCATTATATTAATACATTGGTCAGGTCTCTTATGTTACTACAGTTTATCTGAGGGCAGGGTGGGATTGTGGGGGAAACTGAGCTTGGGGAATTTTTTCTAAGATTTGATTGAGTTTCTTCGCGTAACAAGCTGTGTATTTCCTGGCAGGAGTCATAGGGAAAGCCTGAGTCCCGCTTCCCCCACCCACGCAGAGTGATTGACCGCTTTACCTGTATCCAAACTTATGGGGCGGGGGAATACTGGCAGGAATTGCACAGCTTTTTATATAGAAATTCTGAATCAAAGCATAAAACTAAATATCCTTGAGCTCAATATCTCCTCTGAATAGGAGACATGACAGATCAACTTAAAGTGCTTACAATAGTTGTTCAGAAAACATATCAAACAAGGGTGGATGGGGAGCAAAGGAATATGATAGGATCACAATCTAAGAATGCACAATCCACGACATAGTATGTCATTACATAACAATAGTGTTGGAACACACTAAAAAAATAAAAATAGCCGCTAATTGCAAGTGAAATTTAGTATATGTCAATAATGTCTACATTTTGTGTTTTAGTTGCCATCTAATAGAACGGGTCAAATTATTATGGACCCACAGCCCACTATAAATTGTTGTGTAATGCAAAATAAGGTCCTTACAATCACTACAAACATGCTGTAAACTGATTTGATTGCCATTCTGGAAAGACATTATATAAATAGTCAGGGCCTGCCTTAAGTTGGATGGTGCCCTGTGCGAAACTCTCTATTGCTGCCCTCCACAAACCAAAAATGTGTATGGACACGCACAGACTGGAACATATATACTGTACATATATAAAGGCAGATATTTAGACAAGCCGGCAAATATATATACACAAATTCTGGAATATATATATATATATATATATATATATATATATATATATATATATATAACACACATACACACACACATACACAGACACATACATACACACACATACATACACATACACATACACATACACACACACACACACACACATACATACACACACACACACACACACACACACACAAATACATAAAAGGCACATATATACAAGCACAAAGACACATTCACATTCAGACCCATAAATACCCACACAGGCACATATATATACCGTACAGAAAATTTTGTGGATTTCACATGCAGTCCTATGTAACTCCACAGATAACACAGTGATAACTCTCAGTACAGATAATGTAGTAATGTTACCTGCAGTCCTATATAACACCACAGATAACACACAGTATTAACTCTCTAAATACAGATAATGTACTAGATGTTACCTGAAGTCCTTTGTAACACCACAATTAACACACTCTGATAACTATACCCACACAGGTACATATTTTCACACACACAAACATATATGTATATATGTCATGTAATGCACCACCAAACTGGAGATACTTTAAAAAGATTTTCCATTAATTGCCATGAATTGGTTAAAGTTTTATAGATCGCCATATATGGGTGTTTCCATTAACACCTTCAGGACCCAGCCTGTTTTGGCCTTCAGGACACCGCCGATTTTTTCAAATCTGACATGTGTTACTTTATGTAGTAATAACTTCGGAATGCTTTTACCTATCCAAGCTATTCTGTGATTTTTTTCTCGTGACATGTTGTACTTTGTTAGTGAAAAAATGTGGTCAATAAATTTGGTATTAATTTCAGAAAAACACCAAAATTTAGAGAAAATTTGCAAAAATTTGAATTTTTCTAAATTTAAACAAATCTGCTTGTAAAACAGATAGTAATACCGCACAAAATAGTTACTAATTAACATTTCCCATATGTCTACTTTATGTTTGCATCGTTTTTTGAATGTACTTTTATTTTTCTAGGACGTTACAAGGCTTAGAACTTTAGCAGCAATTTCTCATATTTTAAAGAAAATTTCAAAAGGCAATTTTTTCAGGGACCAGTTCAGTTCTGAAGTGGCTTTGAGGGCCTTATATATTAGAAAATCCCCATAAATCACCCCATTTTGAAAACTGCACCCCTCAAGTTATTCGAATCAGCATTCACAAAGTATTTTAACCCTTTAGGCGTTTCACAGGAATTAAAGCAAAGTAGAGGTGAAATTGACAAATGTAATTTTTTTTTTGCCGAAATTCATTTGTAATAAATTTTGTTTTGTAACACAGAAGGTTTTACCAGAGAAATGCAACTCAATATTTTATCGCCCAGATTCTGCAGTTTTTAGAAATAGCCCACATGTGGCCCTAGTGCGCTAATGGACTGAAACACCGGCGTCAGAAGCAAAGAAGCACCTAGTGGATTTTGGGCCTCCTTTTTTTTTTAGAATATATTTTAGGCACCTTGTCAGGTTTGAAGAGATCTTATGGTGCCAAAACAGAGAAAACACCCCAAAAGTTAGCCCTTTTTTGGAAACCACACCTCTCAAGGAATTTATCTAAGGGTATAGTTAGCACTTTGACTACACAGGTTTTTCCACTAAATATATTGGAATTAGTCTGTAAAAATGAAAATATAATTTTTTTCTGAAAAAACAGACATTTTACAAGAAATATCGAAGAAAATGCACCCCAACATTTGTAAAGCAATGTCTCCCGATTACGGCAATACCCCACATGTGGTAATAAACTGCTGATTGGACCCACAGCAGGGCTCAGAAGGGAAGGATTGCCATTTGGATTTTGGAGCACAGATTTTGCTGGAATGGTTTTCGGTGCCATGCCGCATTTGCAGCGCCCAGGAGGGACCAAAACAGTGGAAACACCCCAAATGTGACCCAATTTTGGACACTACACCTCTCAAGGAATTTTCTAGGGGTATAGTTAGCATTTAGACCGCACAAGTTTTTTGCAGAATTTATTAGAATTCGGCCGTGAAAATTAATATCACAATTTTTTCCACTAATTTGTTGAATTTTCTCATTTTCACAAGGGACAAAGGAGACAAAAAAAACAATTTTTGTAAAGCAATTGTTCCCGAGTACGGAAATACCCCAAAATTTTCATTAGACATGAATTAACCCTTTCAGGACTGATCAATTTTTTGCTTTCTTATTTTCGTCTTTCACTCTCCGCCTTCCAAGAGCCATAACTTTTTATTTTTCCATCAGTAGAGTGGTGTGAGGGCTTATTTCTTGTGGGAGGAGCTGTAGTTTTTTATTGACACCATTTAAGGTACCATATAATGTATTGGGAAACAGAAAAAAAATTCTTTGCGGGCTGAAATTGGAAAAAAATTTGATTCAATTTTTTGGGGGTTTAGTTTTCACAGCTATCGCCGTGCGGTAAAAATGAAAACTTTACTTTATTCTGCGGCTCAATACAATTACGGTGATACCAAATTTATATTGTTTTTTTTTTAATATTATACTACTTTTCCAAAGAAAAATCAAATTTTTTTGGTACATAAAAAGTGATCAAAAAGTTGTATTAAATTTTTTTTGGGACCTAAGGTGACAAAAAAAAAAGCAATTTTGGCGGTTTCAATTATTTAAGTTTTTTACGGTGTTCACTGTGCGAGTTATATAATGGTATATTGTTATAGTTCGGCCTTTTACGGACGTAGTGATACCAATTTTGTTTATTTTTTTACATTACTTTAGAAGAAAAATAGGAAAAGGGTTTGTTTTTTTTAACTTCAAAACATTTTTTTTCTCACTACTAAAAACTTTAATTCTTCTACACATTTTATTAGTCCCCTTAGGAGACTTGAACCAGCGATCATTGGATCGCTGGTACACTATACTGCAGTACTAATGTAGTGCAGTATATCGTTATTTTTACAGGCTTCTGTAACAGCACGATCACTGTTCCTGTCCGTTAGATCTGGGTGTCAGCTGTAATACACAGCTGACACCCGCAGCGTATGGAGCGAACTCCGGACGTGAGCCCGCTCCATACATCAACCCCCGCACCATGACGTGCAATTAATGCATAGTGCGCAAAGGGATTAATGCACAGCGGATAGTTAAAAGTGAATATTGCAATTTTCCACTGATATACCAATTTAGTGCATAATATGTTGTGCCCAGTTTGTGCCACTGAAGACAAATACCTCATAAAACGTTAAGCGGGTTCTCCCGGTTATGGCGATACCATATATGTGGGTGCTAACTGCTATTTGGGCTACGCTGCAGGGCTCAGAAGGGAGGGAGCGCCATTTTGCTTTTGGAGTGCAGATTTTGCTTAGTAATAGTTCTGTTTGGGGTTTTACTGGTGTTTCAGTTTATAATATGGGGGCCTATGTAATCTGTGCAGAGAACATCAGGGCATAATAAGAGTGTATAATAATGCGGTAAATAAATAATAATTCATAGATATGTGGCCGGTGTCGCACTGATAAATGGCGCCCGATCTTATCCGCTTTTGAAACACACTGCACATTTTGCATCACCATATTCTGAGAGCCAGAACGTCTTTATTTTTTTACCACCGGAGCCGTGTGAAGGCTTATTTGTTGCGGAACAATCTGTAGTTTTCATTGGTACCATTTTTGGTTATATGTGATTTTTTTTTTTTGGTCACTTTTTATTCAATTTTTTTGCAAGCCGGGTGACCAAAAACAAGCAATTCTGTCAATGTGTTCTAGTTTATTTTTTTGCGGCGTTCACTGTGCGCTATAAATGACAATTTTACTTTATTTGCAGGTCTATACGATTACGGTGATACCATATGTATATAGGTTTCTTTGTTTTGCAGCGTTTGCGCAATAAAATCACTTTTTTATAAAATTTATTTTCTGTGTCACCATATTCTGAGAGCCATAACTTTATTTTATTTTTTAGTTAAAAAAAACTGTGTAAGGGCTTGTTTTTTGCGGGACGGGTTGTAGTTTTTATCGGTACTATTTTCGGGTGCATGCGACTTTTTGATCACTTTTTATTCTCTATTTTGGGAGGGGTGGTGACCAAAAAATAGCGATTCTGGTGTAGTTTTTTATTGATTTTGTTTGGGGTGTTCATCGTGCGGGAAAAATGACATTATAGTTTTATAGTTGGGGGCGTTACGAACGCGGTGATACCAGATATGTGTACTTTTTTTTAACGTGTTCATTTTTTTCCTATAATGAAAGTCGTCTTATAGGAATAATTGAATTTTTTGTTTATATAACTTAACTTTTATTTTTGCACTTTTTTTTAAAACATTTTTGTTACCTTTTTTTACTTGATTTTACTTGTCCCACTTGGGGACATTTAGACTTGCAGCTTTGATTGCTGCTAGAGTACATTACACTACCTATGTAGTGTAATGTATTCTAACTGTCATTGTGACGTCACAGTCACACTGACAGGAAGCCTAGGAGGACCGGTCGGAGGCTGCTCCTCCGAGGCTTCCATACATGGCAACTCGGAGGCCATTGTTTGGCCTCCGATTGCCACGACAAGCATCGGCAGCCCCCACAATCACTTAGTGGGGGCTGCCGATGTTCCTCAAACCCCTTAAATGCGGCGATCCCAATCGGTCGCCGCATTTATGGGGTTAATTGCCAAAATCAGCGGCGATGGTCCGCTGACTGGCAAGACTGGAGTGTCACCTGTTGGGGGCAGCTGACCTCCCGGTTCCCGGACACTGTCCGTTAAGACAGTGTGCGCCGGGAACCGCTCCGCAATTGTCCGTCCTGGTGCGGAAAGCAAACCCTCTTCAGGGCGTACAGCTGCGGCACAGCGCGGGAAGAGGTTAAGGGGCAGCAGAGTATATAAGGGGGCAGCAGAGTTTATAAATTATATAAGGGGCAGTAGAGTATATAAGGGTGCAGCACAGATATCTTCATTTTATCTGTTCTACTTTAATATTGAACACACTTACAAAGAGACAAACACATGCAAACACATATATAGAGAGACACACACATACTGAAACATATACATATACAATTACAGAGACACATATATACACATAGACACGTACCATCTCTCCTTGCTGATAGGCTCACAGGTTTCTTGCAGGGTGGGCTGTAGGTGGAGCATCCTCCTCTGCTCTTGCTCCTCGGCTCTTGTTTACCCCGTGTATAACTAAGAGCAGAAGCAGAGCCCAGTGGCACCCCCTACATGTTGGGAAGGTGCAGCGTCCTGTGCACTCGCACAGGTTGTGCACCCCTAAGGCCGTCCCTGTAAATAGTCATCAGGACAGATGGGTTTGACATTGAGGGACAATCTAAGTATTGTGTGGCGCCCTGCTGAAAAGGGGCCACGCCATTAGTGAATACCGTATCCATGTAGAGGTGTAACTGGTATGCAACAATGTTTAGGTAGGTGATACGTCTCAAAGTAACATTCACATGAATGCCAGGACCTAACATTGCCCATCGCATCACACTGCCTCCGTTGGCTTGTCGTCTTCCCATAGTGTAACCTGGTGCCATCTCTTCCCCAGGAAAGTGATGCACACGAGTCTAGCCATCCACATTATATAACATAAAAGACACACGGACTGATTTGCGGCTACGCAGCTACATGTGCAGCAAGCTGCAATGCACTGTTTGTTCTGACATCTTTCTATCATAGCCAGCAGTAAGTTTTTAGCAATTTGTGCTACAGTAGCCCTTCTGTGTGATCGAATCAGACAGACTAGCTTTCTCTCCCCATACACATCAATGATCCTTGGGCGCCCGTGATCCTGTTGGCGGTTTCTGACTTCTAATATATCCCACCCCTTGACAGACAATGCTGTAAGAAGATAATCAATGTTATTTACTTTGCTTGTCAGTGGTTTTAATAATAGTCTGGGTTCACAGTGTGTGTTTTTGCTGCCTTTTTTTGAATGCTGGAAAGAAAAACGCATGTGTTTTTAAATACACATGCATTTCTACAAAGAGTTTCATGGTTGTCCATGCTGTCGCTGCTGTGCACTCTAGACAAGTCCGATTTCCCCCTTTCAGTCTGACCACCTCCCCATTATGATGTTTCAGTGAGGGACATAGAAACTGCAGCTGCATCCCCCTTGTCCAGATCAATATATTTTTATTTTGTAAAAAAAAAAGTTTTATATGTGTTTACTTCCTACAGTCTTCTATTCAGCCACCAGATGTTCTTCTCAAAGTCACAATTCAATAATGGCACTCATGATGAAGGAACAATTCTACTGTTTCAGCAAGACAACCGTGTAGACTTCTCCTATAACTGCCATGTAGTAATCAATACCACATTCCCCTATCTGCCTTACCACCTGGCTGATAAAAAAAAGTGTTCTCCATCTACCTCTGATGATAACGCAATCATGGGCCAAAATATAGTCTGTACAACAACTCAAGATAATGTACGTATCTGCAATCATTCATCACACTAAAAGCTTTCAACATACCTTCTGGATAAATACTATGTCTCAGGAGATGTGACGTCTAATTCCGACCTTGGCAATGAATGAGTGAATGAACAATATTTGTAAGAATAAGCTTCTTACGTACTGGCCAGTTTTCAATATTCACTGATGCAATACTGCGAGGCCTCCAGCGACAATCTCCCGGGTTTTGGCACCAAAAACTGTTCACGCAATCATGGGCCAAAATATATTGGACTGAAATTTGTAATGGGTATGTCAACCGATACTTGCCCTCCAGTGATTTATCCAGTTTCCAAATCATAGGTGATCGATATATATACACTACTGTTCAAAAGTTTAGGGTTACTTAGAAATTTCCTTATTTTTGAAATAAAAGCACCGTTTTTTTTCAATGAAGATAACATTAAATCAGAAATATACTCTATACATTGTTAATGTGCTAAATGACTATTCTAGCTGCAAACGTCTGATTTTTAATTCAATATCTACATAGGTGTATAGAGGCCCATTTCCAGCAACCATCACTCCAGTGTTCTAATGGTACATTGTGTTTGCTAACTGTGTTAGAAGGCTAATGGATGATTAGAAAACACTTGTAAACCCTTGTGCAATTATGTTCGCACCGCTGTAAACAGTTTTGCTGTTTAGAGGAGCTATAAAACTGACCTTCCTTTTGAGCTAGTTGAGAATCTGGAGCATTACATTTGTGGGTTCGATTAAACTCTCAAAATGGCTAGAAAAAGAGAGCTTTCATGTGAAACTCGACAGACTATTATTGTTCTTAGAAATTAAGGCTATTCCATGCGAGAAATTGCCAAGAAACTGAAGATTTCCTACTCCCTTCAGAGGACTGCACAAACAGGCTCTAACCAGAGTAGAAAGAGAAGTGGGAGGCCCCGCTGCACAACTGAGCAACAAGACAAGTACATTAGAGTCTCTAGTTTGAGAAATAGACGCCTCACAGGTCCTCAACTGGCAGCTTCATTAAATAGTACCCGCAAAACGCCAGTGTCAACGTCTACAGTGAAGGGGCGACTCCGGGATGCTGGCCTTCAGGGCAGAGTGGCAAAGAAAAAGCAATATCTGAGACTGGCTAATAAAAGGAAAAGATTAATATGTGCAAAAGCACACAGACATTGGACAGAGGAAGATTGGAAAAAAGTGTTATGGACAGACGAATCGAAGTTTGAGGTGTTTGGATCACACAGAAGAACATTTGTGAGACACAGAACAACTGAAAAGATGCTGGAAGAGTGCCTGACGCCATCTGTCAAGCATGGTGGAGGTAATGTGATGGTCTGGGGTTGCTTTGGTGCTGGTAAAGTGGGAGATATGTACAAGGTAAAAGGGATTTTGAATAAGGAAGGCTATCACTCCATTTTGCAACGCCATGCCATACCCTGTGGATAGCGCTTGATTGGAGCCAATTTCATCCTACAACAGGACAATGACCCAAAGCACACCTCCAAATTATGCAAGAACTATTTAGGGAAGAAGCAGGCAGCTGGTATTCTATCTGTAATGGAGTGGACAGCGCAGTCACCAGATCTCAACCCCATAGAGCTGTTGTGGGAGCAGCTTGACCGTATGGTACACAAGAAGTGCCCATCAAGCCAATCCAACTTGTGGGAGGGCCTTCTGGAAGCATGGGGTGAAATTTCTCCCGATTACCTCAGCAAATTAACAGCTAGAATACCAAAGGACTGCAATGCTGTAATTGCTGCAAATGGAGCATTCTTTGACGAAAGCAAAGTTTGAAGGAGAAAATTATTATTTCAAATATAAATCATTATTTCTAACCTTGTCAATGTCTTGACTATATTTTCTAGTCATTTTGCAACTCATTTGATAAATATAAGTGTGAGTTTTCATGGAAAACACAAAATTGTCTAGGTGACCCCAAACTTTTGAACGGTAGTGTATCTCTGAGAGAAAAGATGACACAAGAGACCATGCTTGTATGCTCAAAATCCTTCTCTGATCTTTATTGATCCAAACAAGTATATATGTATGATGACAGAAAAGGTGTCGGCTTTGATTTCAGCCAATCATCTACAATATGATAATGACTCTGATTCAGCCAATGAGATTATTTCAATGCATTATAATGATTCTTCACTCTCCAAGGTCCCTACAAGTTAATGTGTCTCTACTTCTGATCTCACTAGAGAATGGAGACTGCAGATAAGATGGTACAACATTAAATCATTTAAACAAAGCCCTTCTTCAAGGCTCACCCCCTGCCTTATGGTAAACAATGTTATTCTCCCAAGGATGATTGATCTGCTCCTTACAAGAATAATAAAATCATTCAACATAGTATTGTTTCAAGGCAAATTCTGACTTGGATTAATATATTACTTTTTATTTATTAATCTCAAGATGGCTCCTTCAGGCCAAAAGATGGATTCCAATGATCCAAAATGGACGCCTACAATACAAGATGTAGTCCATGCAAAATGTCATCTTGTAAACATATTCTAATCACTTTCACAGATGACTACAGGGCTCATTCTACCACCCCAAGCCCTGTGGGTATTGGTTGTTAGTGCACCATATACATTGATATGCTCATAGATGCAGGGTGCGTATGAAGCGCCAGTGTTAATAAATTCCCCCCAAGGAGTTTGTTTCCATAATTACAATCTTACAGATGATGTAACTATAAGGCAGGACCCATCCACATGGAGTACTAACCAGTCATCATAATTTAACTGATGGGGGATTGTATGTTACACGCTAAACGTTTCCATTGAACTCCATTAACCGAACGGTGGCCAAAGGGGTGTCCTTTTGGACACTATTGGACTGGTATACAGTGTATACTTTTTATTTTAACGTATATAATATCATAGTAGACTACGCTACTCCATACAATAGATCCCGCACAAATTGTATACCACACAAATAATATGGGTGACATCCCACAGTATGTAACAGTCATCCGTTAAACATAAACATATACGTTATGAGCCTTTCAATAGCTTTTCATAATTTAAATGTTGAACGAATGGCATAATATCCTATGGGTGACGGATGCCTTATTTGTTTTGTTTTTTTCACGTTTGTACTTTTGGTTTTTGTTACACTTGCAATAAAAAACAAAGACAAGTGTCCCAAGCAGAAGCAGTTCATGTGCCTGAACTACAAATTCACAATAAACAGGCAGTGCCTGTGTTTCAAGCACTATGGGGGGAATTTATTAACTTTTCTGCACCAGTTTTCTGGTGTAAAAAAAAAAACGTCACAAATGGCTCAAAAGTGTAAAAAATTCTCTCAACACTTAAAAAACAGAGCTTTTACAGAAGAGGCAGAGCCATCCATGGCCTGACACATTCACTATAATATACGCCAGAAATTGGCATACTGTATAGCGGAAATCTACTCCAACTCTTGGCACACTAACAGCCAGAGATGCAACACATTTTTTAAGAGGCGTGCGCTTTTAACAAATTTGTTGCATGTTACTTCAGCTTGTTTCCTATTAAGACTAGTGTGTGAAATCTCAGTCTTAATAAATTCCCTCCTTTGGGTCTCGCTTTCTAGAACTTTCTATTACTTTCCAGTTTCTATATAGATCTCTCTCTCCACATATATATATATATATATATATATATATATATATATATATATATATATATATATATATATTCTTCACCTTTCACTACGCAAAGCTGGCTGTGAGCGGCTTGGCACAGACAGGCATGATACAGTGACGTCATCGCGCCTGTCTGCCTCGAGCCACACACTCAGGGCCTCCATCAGGAATTTCAGGGCCCCCTACAGCTAAATTTTCTGGGCCCCCCTACCGTGGCACCGCCTGTTAACGGTACTCCGTCCAGCACTATATCATGGTACCCAGGGCCGCCATCAGGGGGGTATTAGGGGTACTGATGTGAGAGGCCCGGCCAAACCTAATTGAAAGGGGGGCCCGGCAAAATGCCGCGACTTGCCTTTGGTAGAAAAAAAACAGGGGCCTGTTTTTTTCACCAAAAGAATGTCATGAGCTGCGGGCCCCCCTTTCAATTAGGTTTGGCCGGGCCTCTCACATCAGTACCCCTAATACCCCCCCTGATGGCCCTGGGTAGCATGGGGGTCGTAATGGGGGCCGTCAAACACCGCCGCCCGTGCGACCGATCGCGCGCACCCGAAAACTCCCGCGCATGCGCACCGGCGACCGCCTGGAACCGCGCACCGAATTTTGAGGCAGATTTTGACCTGCCCACACTATCTTGCCGCGTTTTTTGCCCGCGGCGATTGAGGACAGCAGACAAAAAACGCAGCGAAAAATGCATTTTCTGCCCCCCATTGATTTAGATGGGAGGTCAGAGGCAGAACCGCAGCAAGAAAGGACGTGCTGCTTTTTCTTTTTTCCGCGACTGGCTCCCATTGATTTCAGATTAAATCAATGGGAGGCGGTTTTGGAAGTTGTTTGGTGCTGATTCTGACGCAGTGTCCGAGTCAATATCAAGGCCCAAAAACTCTGTGAACTGGGCCTTATTGTTAGGGCTTATTCAGATGAACGTGTAATACATCCGTGCAACGCGCGTGATTTTCACGCGCCTCGCACGGACCTATGTTACTCTATGGGGCCGTGCGGACTGTCAGTGATTTTCATGCAGTGTGTGTCCGCTGCGTAAAACTCACGACATGTCAGATATTTGTGCATTGTTCGCGCATCACGCACCCATTGAAGTCAATGGGTGCGTGAAAATCACGCCCAGCACTTCCGCAGCAGTATAAACTATGAATGAAAACAGAAAAGCACCACGTGCTACAAACATACAAACAGAGTGTCATAATAATGGCGGCTGTGCGAAAATCACGCAGCCGCGCATCATACGCTGCTGCCACACGGAGCTGTTATGGACCTTTTGCATGCGCAAAACGCCACGTTTTTGCGCGCGCAAAAAGCACTCGCTCGTGTAAATCCGGCCTTAGGGTAGGAACACACTAGGCATGAACACTGCAGATTTTATGCAACACATAAAATGGCAAGTCGCGGCAGTTGCCGGGCCCCCCTTTCAATTAGGTTTGGCCGGGCCCCTCACACCAGTACCCCTAATACCCCCCTGATGGCGGCCCTGCACACACTTTACAGACCGGAGGACTACAGCGATCTCCTCCACTCATCGTGGAAACTGGGATATGGAAGTATTTTCTATTAGGCGCTCTGAAGGCAAATATACTGGGTGTAGGTCAGCTATGGGGGTATTATGCTGTGTGGGGGCATCTATAGGAACATTATACTGTGTAGGGGCATTTATAGGGCCATTATACTTTGTGGGGCAGATATAGGGGCATTATTCTGTATGGGGGATGCTATAGGGCATTATACGGAGTTGGGGCAGGTATGGAGGCATTATACAGCGTGGTAGCAGCTATGGGGCATTATACAGCATGGGGAAGTTATGGGGCATTATACGGTATTGGTGTGGGTGCAGTTATGGGGCATTATATTGTGTGGGGGCAGCTATGTGGGCATTATACTGTGTGAGGGGCATGATGGTGCATCATACTTTGTTGGGAGGCTCTATGGGGGGCATTATACGGTTTGAAGGCCGCTATGGGGACATTATACTGCGTGGATGTCACTATGGGGCATTAAACTGTGTGGGGGCAGCTATGGGGGCATTTATACTGTGTGGGGAGGCACTATAGGTGCATTATACAGTGTGGGGAGGCACTATTGGGGCATTATACTGTGTGGGGTCGCTATGGGGTCATTATACTGTGTGGAAGCCACTATGGGGTCATTATACTGTGTGGAAGCCACTATGGGAGCATCATGTGGTCACAAGATCACCGTAATGAATGATGAAATGATCTACACTGGCCTACTCTGACCAAAAACTATGGTGCCCTCTAGTGCATGCTCAGGCATACCCATTTAGTGATGCTAATCTACCCCTCTGGTTTCTGTATAAAGGCTTTCAGAGAGAGGTATGTTGTCACTCTGGCAGTGGATTGTAGATAACACTTTACGGCAGTCATGAAAAGGTTTTCTGAGATTATACACCCTACCCCTGGAACGCCCACCGATAGGCAGTACAAGGGGGCTGCAGAGCTTTCTGAAATGCCAGACCTCCTTCGCTACAGTACCATCATAGTGACACCTGTACCCGCTGCTGTGTCTGGTACTGCAGGTCGACCCCCTTCACTGCAATGAGTATTGGAGCAGCCACAGAGACTTTTACATTTCCCTGGCAGAAATATAGTATTTTATGTAATTGTTTTTTTTAAGCAATTCCTTGATGTGGTTTGGAGACATTGTTGAGTCGTCTCCAAATATAATATTATTATTATTCGCATGGAATCCCTGTCACATTGCAACAGTTGTAAATGGCATTTCCGGTTTCTTCTATAGCACCGTCTTATTCCACAGTGCTGTACACAGATTGTCTTCACTGTAAAATATCCCTGCAAACCTACAGTTTGTTTATATTGTTCCTGCTTGTAAAACAGCATTTTCAATAATAACTTTATACTATGATCTACTACCTTCAAAATATTTAAAAATATCAGTATTTCCCTTTAATGTTCTTGTAGAAGGGATCGTCATGAGCGGGGTGCAGCTTTAAATGAACTTTGCTTTCACCTTCTCAGCATAATCTTCATTTCTTCCAGCGATTGGGTGAATTGCCTGTGGAGTGTATTGGAGGAGACTGATGGGTTTTGTTTTCCCTGGCACAAGGCAGATGAGCCAGACTTGGTTGCACTGCTTCCCTGTTCCAGCTGTGCCACAATTCCTCATCACCTCCGTCATCTGGCTTCTCCTCTGAGGTGTCATTGCTGATTTACTCAGATGCTTTGACCTTCTAGCAGCCCCACAAACTGCTTGACCTGTAGCAGTTAGCTGTCAGCACAGGATGCTGGCAGTATTGTTCTGAACCTAACAATACTCTCAGGATTTCCTCTAAGCCTGGATGAATGTGCGAGGTGCTCGGAGCTGACTTGCTCTATGCTACTGCATGCATTCATGATCTCTGAAGTTGCTGGAGTGAATAGCTAAAGCCTGGTCAGCTGACAAACCCCTCTCCAATCAGATAAGCTGTGATGTAAGTGTTTAGCAGCTGCTAGGATGTGAATTAGCGTGGAGAAGTCTAAGGTACACTGTACTCTACAGCATGGCTATGCTCCAGCGCGAGACCTAAAGACCGAGCAATGGACGAATCCAGTATCCTTAGAAGGAGAGGACTCCAGGTAGGTGCCAGGGACGCTGCATTGTCTTCTGTCCCCAGACTTCCAAAGTTCAGGCTTCTTCCATTCACTGTGTTCCTAGCCGGCGGAACGAGAGATGGAATTTGTACTCCCGTAGGCTCAGGGATTGCAATGAACTGTGTGAATGTGCTGTGGGCTATGTATTCCTGTGTATTTTCCATCTCCTCTAATGTAGACTGTACAGATATAGATGCAATATATAGAATAGGCAGCTGACTGTTCTCCTAGAATAATGCTGAACTTCACGTATTGGTAGACATAAGTAATAAGCGTAGGGTGTGAATTATTGCCTACTGATCTCGTATGGATTCTCCTGTATGTTACGTGTGGTAGTCACAGACATTCACTCTTCTCTGCAGTAAGGAAATGTATACAAGTGCTCAGACAAGACTTTACAAACCGGTTCATTTATTAGAAGAAGGCTATGGAGGCTGCTCTATTGGTGACAACGTAAAGAATTGGGTGAATGGGCTATACAGAGCGTGAAACGCTGACCCTTCAGTGTAATGCCTTTATCTTGTAAAGTGGAGGCAAAACATTGCAGTGGCAGCAGGGGGTCTTAACTAGACCGGTAGATGCTAAAGAAACTAAGAAGATCCAGATTATTATATATCTTAAGGAAAACTCTGAAGGTGAAGGCTACTTGTACACGTGATGCCCTGCAGCATTCATGCGTGTAATTCAAGTCGCACCTAGTTGTATCCGGCGACTTATGAGTGTTTTTCTAAAAAAAAAATGTCCCCCTTTGTTTCATATTATAATGATTTTTCAGGATTGACTAAAAATGACAACAAATATTGACGTTACGTTATGGATAGGGGGGTCGTAGAATGTATTGTGACTTTATTTTCACGCAAACCCCTGCTAGCTGCGTCCATGTGTGACCAATAAGCCTTCATCTAGCCCCGATGAGTCGAGATGAGCAAATAGTTTTTTCCAAGTCAAGTTCCCAAATCCAGTTTGCTAATCGCCAGCTATGGCAATGCATTGTGCAAATTGATTTGCCAGGTTTCAAATTCGCTGTAAGTGAATAATCTATTAATCTAGGCTCCTATTATAATCTGCGGATTGACGGATTGGGCAAGACCGTTTACTTAAGGGTTAATCTTTTTATCTTTTATACTGTACTAACCAAATATGTCTTCGCCTAAACCTTTGTTAAACTCTAAAGATAGATGTGTTAGTTGCAAAGCTACAACTCCCAGCATGCCCCGACAGCTAGAGGTTGCAGTTTTGCAATAGCTGGGAAGTCTAAGATTGGGGACCACTGTCTTGTTCCCTTCAGCTAAGCAAAGTGAAAGATGTATTAACTGGTTAAAAGTTTGAATGGCCCTCCACAACACAATGGACGCATGTTCCTTCCAGTACATCAGTCTCCTATTGTATCCCACTTCCGAAAAAGAACACTTCTATCTCCGTCGCACGATGCACCAGTACAGCGCTCCCTGTAATAGGAGAGGGGGAAACAATATCACTTTGTTAGACAAAACAGTGGAATTTAGAATTTTCGATGTAGTGGGAAATTTTCATTCTGTTGTGACAACAATTTTCTGAAATGTTTTGATGTTGGCCCTGAAACAATGTGTCTGCCCGAGAGAACACTCGAATCTTTTACACAAGTGGGTGATGTCATGGAGTGACTGAATTCGCCGGCGAGCCAGATAGATTGTCAGCATATTTACACTTGGCCAGCAGTTTAGGTTCACATCAGTCTCTGCCTGCTCTGTGCGTGTGAAAAGCTTCACCGTGTCCTGTAGCTGCACGCAAAGCAATTCACGGCATGCATGAACAACTTGGAGAAGTGATATACGTATACAGTCATTTGAAAACTACTTTTTTTCTTATCCCAACTTAATTTTCAATGGTATCTTCTTTTTCCTCAATATGGTATATAGCTTTAAGAACAAAAAAAAAAACACCTCCACTCTGCTGCTTCCGATTATTAAAAAAATTCATAATAACAATTATGATAATATTAATAGGGATGACAATAGAGGGTTAAGAGACACCGAGGCAATTTTTTCATTGATTTTTTTTTTTACAAATATGCGCCATCGATCCATAAAAAAAAGTCTGAAAATATGGGTCATCCGGGCATCTTATCTTCTGGGGTTATTGGTGCCTGTGTGTAAACACGCTAGAACCATAGTGATACAAGATTTTTTTATAATTTTATCGTTACATATGCCTGTGGCTTTGTTAAAGTATTGGAAATAATTTGTTTTTATATATCATTTCCATTGAAAGTCTTTTTGGAATCCAACATATTGGTTTATATTCCTAGAAGTGAACATAAAATTTTGGCATTTATGCCTCATTGACAACTGTATAACAGATCCATCTTATACAGGTGAGTAAAGCAGTGCCCATAGAGATCAGTGGGCCCGTTCTGTCCCTCATCGTGTTTTAGTATTCATACGAAGGAACACTGGGGTTTTTTCCTCAAGAATTCATAAGGAAGAAAATGGTGGCATGCTCCATCACATGCTGTATTTGAGGGGGTATTCTCGATTAGAAACGCTTCTAGGGGAGCATATGACGGCTCATGGAGGCACCATACGGCAGTACACCCGCAGAGTGCTTATGGGTCCGTAACACTGAAATGTAGGGACTCTGCGGTGTGTGTAAGGCCTTAATCATTCTCCTAAGGGATTATATATGTGACCTTTTATATGTGGAATGCATTCATGGGAAACCATATATGTATCTCATCCATATGGACAATAGTGCGTAAAACGTGTGTTCACTGAGATCAGCGCTTAGGAGCGAAATGTTAACATTGATTCTTTTGAGCACAAGAAGGGAGATGTATTATTACTAGCCTAAAACTAGAACAGGCAGGCAGAAGATGCGCCAAATTTTCACAGTGATGCACGCTGTGTGATAAATTATTTTTGGTTGGCTTACCAATATTTGCACCTAAATTTTTTACACAATTTGGCTCATTTTAACTCTAAGCTATGCCTTCTTTCTAGAGACTTTTCAAAATTGTCTAGTGTGGTACAAAAGTGTTTAAAACTATATATATATATATATATATATATATATATATATATATATATACATATGTGTATATATATATATATATATATATATATATATATATATATATATCTGGCGCAAGGCATGTACGACCGCTTTTGGGCTCAAATTGAACCAGAATTCTAGCACATTTAGCTTAGTAAATTTCCCTCTATTTATTAAAGTAAAGATTAGAATTCACCATATCAAATAATAAAAACTTATATTTCTTAAAAAATACTGGATAATAAAACCTTGGATAATTCCGATTTTTAGCCTTCGTTTAATAGTTTTACATCTTCAATTTCAACTCAACAAAATGTTGACATATCGAGGGGGGGTGGAAATAGAGCAGTTTTGTGTCCGTAAGATCATTTAAAGTTTGTGTGCTGATATTGAGGCATTGATGCCGCTCTGATGGTGAGGACAGGGGTCAAATTATGGGCAGTAGCAAAAAGCAAGATACATAATGGTGCAATGAAAAAGTGGACTAGAGATTGGAAAACGTAATACAAATATATTTTCAGTAACACTGTTAGCCACCAGGTGGCGATGATTAGAAACCTTCCGTTTAATAATGTATTCTATTTTTTATTTGCAGTATTAAACCTTTTATACATTCTATATGAATACAGCAATATATATCCTGCATTAATATGTATGTATATACCCCAGGGGGTTAAATTGTGCTCAAGGAGACTCAGGGTCTATCTGTAAAATGTGCTTAATATCACCCATATTACTATTCCGTTTTTCCAAAATGTACCCTCCATTTGTTTTTTGCTGTTTGTAAGTCTGTATCTAGTATTCCTGTGAAAATGTATAGAAATGCATGTACAAATGGATTATTATGTAAAAGGATTCTGTACGAATTTGAAGTTTGGTTTGGAAATCTGCGTAGATGTAGAAGGTTTCACACTTGTAATGTAGTCTGTGTTAAAAATGTCTTTAAGTGCAGCTATAGAACGTAGGTGTAAGGAAGAAGCAGTAAAAAAACGAGCTCCATAGAAATCAATGAACACAGGCTTGTCCCTGCTGTCCCTGTTCTGCTCACACTTTCTAACCGCTTTTTAAGGCTATGTAAACCTTTGAACACATTTTTTTTTTCAAATAAAACAATGTATTAAAACAATGTATTAAGCAACTTTGTAATTGTTTTTTATAATTTTTTTTTTTACTTTTTCAGATGCAACTTCTATGTATCCTGAATAAATAGAAGCTGTATCTTGCGCTCAAACCTGAATCTGATCTAGCTGTTATCGATCACATCTAAGTTCATAACTTAGATGTGATTTGATAACTGGTGGATACGACCCGCTTTAACCGAAGCAGTCCGTCCTGCTGACCTGAACCAATATGGCTGCAATTTAATATATGACCATTCTGGTTTAGACAAAAATGCTCTGGCAGCCATGACCGCGTCTGCCTGAGTGTCTCTCAGAAGAAGCAGCGCAATTTTTTTCTCTCTGTATACAGTACATATTGTAATATATACAAAAGCAAATAAAATAAACGAGGGGAGCTGTTGAGATGGAGAACCCCTTTAACTGCTCGACGACGCATGACGTGTATGCTTGACTTGAACAGTGGGACGCTCTGCGTCATGACGAGCTTGCTTGTCCTGCTGATTGCACGGGCACAGCAAATGTGCCCATCCGATCAGGAGCAGGACAACAGGCTAACGGCGGAGATCAGAGAAACCTCTGATCTCCGCCATTAACCCCTTGATTGCCACGATCAGAGCTGATCACTGCATTCAAAGGGAAAGCGTGAGGGGGGCCCCACTTTGATCGAGTCACAGGTATTCCAGTTAGAACAAGTTACCCCCTATACGTGGGATAGTGGGTAACATGCTAATCGGTGGGTGTCCGACAGCTGGGACCCCCACCAGTCACGAGAATGGGGTCCTGTACCCCCTGTTTGAACGGAGCGGCAGGTCGCTCATGCGCACTGCTGCTCCATTCCTTCTCTATGGGAGCGCCGCAGATAGCTGAGTGCAGTGTTCTAACCAAGAATACTGTTTAAAATAAAATAAAAAATCTGTAAGAAAATACGCACCCATGCAAATATTTTACAACTAACAAACGTTATTAAATAGAAGTCCCAAAAACCTTAAATATACTCATATTTCTTATTGCCACAACAAAACAATGCATGCTGCAAAAAAAACAAAAAAAAAACTGCAGCGGTGCTGCTTTTTTTCCTGTATTTTTGCCAAAGTAAAAATTTGTATAAATGAAACGATAATGTCAATGTGCCAAGAAATAGCATCTACATAATATACAACCCGTCCCGCAATAAACAATGTCTCATACAGGTAGGTCAAACAAAAAAATCTAAAAGTTATGACCACCAGGATGGAAAGAGGAAAAATAAAGAAATTGTTCTGGTCCTCAAGGCCAAAATTGTCTGGGTCTTTAAGGGGTTAAAATTACTGTGTGTTATATACTGAATATGTCCATGTGAGATAATGGTTGAGTGTTTTAGGTTTCTCCAATCCTCGCATTAAAATAATAGTAATAACCACAATGCGTGTACACCGCCAATACGTTTTGGACAGGGATAGGGGCAAGGGAAAGAGGAAATCCATAAAATGTGCGACATTACATCATTCAACAGCGCCCGAACCAATTACATTGCATAGCGTTTTGGCCTATAGTTATTTCTGGGTTGTGTATAAACCTGTGATAATTATTCTGATTATAGTAAGTTATCTTATGTATAGGTGTTGGAGACTTTTAGATTTGTATTTATTTGGTCACATGTCCATAAAGGGTGAAATTTATTGGATGGGGAAAATTCCGGCTTTGGGCACTTATTTTAATCAAACTCAAAGGTTATATTTTATTGATTTCCCTAACCATTTCCCCTCTCCCTTATCCATGGTCCATTTTCCCCTTGCCCCCTATCTATGTATCGTTCAACCCCAGATAGAACTTGGATATGGGAAGTCTCTGAGTCTAGTGTGTGGTTATTAATCTTCTAGTAGAGG
This sequence comes from Rhinoderma darwinii, assembly GCF_050947455.1. Lineage (NCBI taxonomy): Eukaryota > Metazoa > Chordata > Amphibia > Anura > Rhinodermatidae > Rhinoderma > Rhinoderma darwinii. Next base: position 567,482,411 of record NC_134687.1, on the reverse strand, counting down.
TCGCTTTGCAGCATTTCATACGTCTGTTCTAACTGGTGGCCAGTTCGAGCTCGTAGATTTAACATCGTTTTACTTCAGGTGTCCTACTTTTCACACATGCAACATTTTTCAGAAAGCTCAGTGTAAAGTAATTGTAAAGCATTATGGATTTCTAAATTGCACTCTAGATGTTTTTCATACTTAGTTTTCCGTATTCTAAACCTGTAAGATGGGAGGTTGTTCTTGTACACCGCTACGAAGACCTGTGTGTTCTCATTAGAATAATGCAATAGTGGAAATGACTGTATGTGTATGTATATATGTATATATATATATTATTATTATTACTACTTACACAGTAGGGCATGTCATATATGTTGCAAAGAACAGATGCCTTTCTTTGGGAATATAAAATATTGCTTAAATATGTACTGTATAACCAGGCTAAAATTTGGCTCCAGTAGAGGTCTATGTGGCCATGATATATCACCATACCGTTTTATACAGAGGCATGAACAGATTTTTCTCATACGGAGGCATGCAGAGGTTTTTCTGGTGGCATTCTTTATTGGAGGTGGTATTACGGAGGTATTCTTCCCTAGAAGCGTTGTTTCTAGAGTAGAATATCTCCTCAATACAGCACAGTACACCATAGGGTGACAAAGGAGTGCCCACATCACCGTAGTACAGAGCCATAAGGACTCAGGGTGCCACCATACAGGCTTTTTGGTGTAAATTGCTACTCGGTTTTGAAACCAACACAGGAGCAAATAAAATAAAAAAAGTATAATTTCTTCCTACTTTTTTTTTTATTCGTTTGGATCCACGCTTGGGCTTGGCTATAAAAACTGTGCCAAATACTGCATCAAAGACTGCATGTGTAAACTTAGCCTTAGGCCTTATTCAGACGAACGGGAAATAAGTCCGTGCAATACGCGTGATTTTCATGCATGTTGCACGGACCTATATTAGTCTATGGGGACGTACAGACATGTCCGTGATTTTTACTCAGCGTGAGTCCGCTGAAAAAAAGTCACGACATGTCCGTTCTTCGTGCATCACACACCCATTGAAGTCAATAGGTGCGTGAAAACCAGGCATGTCGCACGGAAGCACTTCCGTGCGAACAGCGTGATTCGCGCAACAGCTGTCAAAAGGATGAATGAAAACCGAAAAGCACCACGTGCTTTTCTGTTTGCAAACTTCCAAGCGGAGTGTCATAATGGCGGCTGCGCAAAAAGCACGCAGCCGCGCATTATATGCTGAGGCCACACAGAGCCGTTAAGTGCCTTTTGCGCAGGGAAAACGCCACGTTTGTAGGAGGAATGACTGGCAGTAAGCACTCATGCTGCAGCTTTAGAAGTGGATGTTTCTTTCTTATCTCCTGCGCTTTATTGGACATGACATGAAGTGAAGAATACTCCGAAGGATTCATCATGCCTCTCCTTCTACCACACTAAGTAATCCATTAACTTCCACCACTAATATGGCGTCTTCACTTGATATATAATTATCATTCCTTCACAAAGCTGGATGGGATGAAGTAATAGCTTTAGCAGGATTCATTTTCTGGTCCTTGCCTCTCTTGCTAATGGTTGTAGAAATTTGTGTGCTTAAAGAAAACTTCTAATAGAATAGTTAAAGTATATATATATATATATTTCTATGTTGAAAAATCAGGACATCCAATAGACCACAATATTTGGTTAGAGATGCAATCTACAATAGGACCTGTCCGCTTTCATGACATGTCTATTTTAGTAAATACCTGTATGTCATATAAAATACAAATTCTGGATTATCTTTTCTTAGAACTCTGCGTTGTGCCAATCCTCCGTTATTCCTCCTGGTAAATGTATGGATACTATTCCCCTTGTCAATTGGGTGTGTCAGGACACATATTGCCAGCACTGATTGGACAATGTTAGAGTATGTAGTGGCATTTCCCCATTGACAGAGCACATTAATATCATAGCGGGGGTTTGCCTGCTCAGGAAGCCCCTCTATTAGCCAGAGTTGATGGATGCTGGAGGACCTGGCCACGTGACATTTTACTTTGTAGTCATTTTTGTGGTCTGTTTCAATGTACATCTTAAAATATTTTCCTCACATGTATCAGGCGGTCAGGGAAACTAACACAATTGACCCAATTGTATTTTTCCCACTTTTTTTCTCTAATTTGGTAATGTCCTTTAGAAATTTTGCTACCAAAAAAGCTTTGACACGTGCCCTGACATCTTGTCCATATTTATTGTTCCTGGACCTCTAATACAGAAATTCTAGATGCCTACTTTTTTGAGATCTATATTGTATTCAAACTTCCAAGGGTTCTCTTTGGTATTTACGTATGCTCTTAATCTCTCTTAATCCCAATCGATTTACAGGTTAGAGCATTTTCCTCCTCATTCTTCTACAGTTTAATTTTCTACATTTGGGAAAATGACACACAAATGGAATAATTACCATCTCTTATCTTGACATTTATTGACTTCACAGAGGGGTTTCTTTAAGATAAGAGGTGACAGAAACAGCTTTAACGTTGGCTTTATCAGGCATTTGGTATATATTGTATATGCGACTGGTACTGTCAATCACAGCAACAAATGTTGAATAATAATTTATTGACATCTCCCAGCCATAGCACATCAGTATGTAGAGCAGAGCTGAGCATAGACTCCGATGGCCCTTCAGTCTAGACTAGGGTTCTAAATTGGAGAACCTTTAGATAAGGTCGGGGGGGGGGAGTAACTTAAATTAATAGGGCCCCAGACCAAAATGAGATGGGCCGCAACCACCTAATGACAAGAAACTAAAAGCAGCATAAGTGTCAATAATTGCAGGATGGCTAATATTGCTATATATCAGAGGACCTATTTAGTAGTGCTAGATAGCCGAAAAGGAACAATGTTCTTGCACCTGAGTGGGCCCCTTCAATCTCTGGGCACCATAGCAGCTTCTACGGCTATAGTTCCACATAAGGATTAGTTTATTATTATTAAACATCTGCTGCCATTAGAGGGTGATGTGCTTTGTATTCCAGCTGCTAAAATACCTGAAGATCAAATAATTCTAGATGCTGTAGAAAAGCTTCTTCACAGAAGGTCGGCTAAACATAGGACAGCCCGGGGAGCAGGGATAGGTTACTACGGGAGCGCCAGGGGAGGTAATTATAGCCTTTTTTTTTTCCTTACCATTTTAAAGCGTAGAAGTGATTATTTTTTTTCTTTTAGTTGCACATTTTTGCTGCGGAAATGCAGCTATTCCGCAGCAATAAAATGCAACATTTGCCCTTTGTTGAAGATTTTTACTTTCTCATTGAACTCAATAAGGGGATTTGTTAAATCTCATCCACTTTTCTACTCCTGTAATACGCTGAAAATTTTCCGCCAGCAAATCCGGACAAAAATCTGCAGCAATTATGCTACATGTGAACATAGCCTTAAGGTTGTCTACTACTAAATACCCTTTTACACGGACCGATGAATGAGTGCTTGTACGAAAGCTTGTTCCCGATCATCGGTCCATGTAAAAATGGCAGCGATTAGCCGACAAACGCTTGTTCGGCGGCTAAACGCATCTTCTATACCGCTATAAAAAAAGGTTGTTTTTTGGCAGCACACCTGCTGGTGTTAACTGTGGATGTGCTACCACCAATATGCAAACTATATGGGGATGAACGAATGTATTAGCGTCTGTCCCCATACTCCATGGAAATTAAGCAAACTAGTGCCGATCGACATGCTGTTATTGTCGAACAACTTTAGTCCTGGGCAAAAAATTGGCCTTTGTAATACCACCCTAACATTAATAGCATATCCATTTTTTTATACCCTAAATGTCTGGTCAGTGTGGATATGACCACTAGGACCTTCACTGATGCTGAGAAAGTTGGTGCGTGCGTGCGTGCGTGTGTGTGTGTGTGTGTCCTGGAGTGTTTCAATGACAAAAGCCGATGCATGGTAGAGTGGTCCCAAATCAGGCAAGTAGTTCTTGCTTGATGTCCAGATGATGTGCATTGAGACTTCTGAATAGATAGTATTGTTGCAAAGGGTGTAAGATGTAAGAAAAACTGCAGGAGAGTTAGCGTATGTTCACACCTAGTGAGCAAAAACTTTTGAAAATACGGAGCTGTTTTCGGGCGAAAACAGCTCCTGATTTTCAGACGTTTTTTTAACAACTCGCGTTTTTTACGGCCGTTTTTGGAGCTGTTTTTCAATGGAGTCAATGAAAAACACCTCCAAAAACGTCCCAAGAAGTGTCCTGCACTTCTTTTGACGAGCCGTCCTTTTATGCGCTGTATTTTAACAGCGACGCGTAAAATAAAGACTCGTTGGAACAGAACATCGTAATTCCTATTGAAAGCAATGGGCAGATGTTTGTAGGCGTATTAGGGGCATTTTTTCAGGCGTAATTCGAGGTGTAAAACGCCCAAATTACATCTGAAACCACTGCTGTGAACATACCCTTATCCTTCTATTTGGTGCCTTACCAACCCTAAACACGGACAGTACCATGCTTCGTGATAGTGAAAGAAACCCAAGGTCTTTCTAAATGTTGAAGATTTGTAGTTGTATAGCTATAGGACTTACTTGTTTTTGTTTGGGCCCATTCAGTAAGATAAAACACAAAAAAATGATTGCTTAAGCTTGGAGTTGTTTGACGCTATAATATAACACCTATACTGTACATTTGCAAGCCTCCAATTTCATGCGGAGGCTTGGGCCTCATCCTCACTTCAGTTTTTTCCGTCAGGTGCTATCCGTTGTTTTAACTGATGGCACACTGACATATTCATTTCAATTGTGCCATGCACGCTTCCGTTGTTTTAACGGAACCATGTGGCTGTTACGTCAAAAAGTGGACAGGTCCTACTCCTGTCCGTTTTTGACGAACTGTGTCTGCCATTTCATTGATTTGGTCCGTGAAACAACGGACTGCACACGGAAGTCATCTGTGTGCGGTCCGTGTCTCATGGATCTGTGACTAACGGCTGGACAACAGCCAACGGAAGTGTGCACGAGGCTACAGAGATTTTTGTTTTTTTCTCCCGGATTCACACGAAACCTTCAGATGCTGTATAAAAGATGTTCTCCTCCTGAAACAGTTACTTTAATGCAGAGTTGTAGAGACTCTGTGTTCCAATGTTCAGCCGTGTGCATAAGCCATTAAATAGTAGGGAGAGGGAAGCAAGGCATATTTAGGCTAAGGGCTGGAGGACAGAAAGTTGAATAAAGTATATGGCGGTTCCAGCAACCATTCTCTGGATGTGCTTTAGTAGACCTATATGTGGAAATTAAAAACAGGAGTTGCTGGGAGGAAGATCCATGTGAATGTATCTTAACAAGGGACACCAAAAACACGTGCATTTGCCATGTTGGATCTTAATTCAAGGGGCTTTTGTTTTTTGTTTTCTTGTTGAACATATGTGTGAATTTGCGTTTCACTTCCAAAAGCTTAAGGGCCACCTTTTCTTTAAGTCTTGGCTATAACCTACTATGTCATCAAAATGTTATCAGATTTCGCTGAATTTTAAAATAGACTAACAGCCTATTGTTTCATTTCCAAATTTCTGTATTAAAAGTGAAATCTGAAATGCCCTTAATGTAAGAGGAGGCTGGCCTGCTAGCAGGCCGACCTAAGTGCTTCAGTTTTCCGCAGCGGACATTCGGGCCGATAAACTGCACCACAGTTTGGTGCGGCTTTTCGCCCGGAATTCTCTGCGGTGCACAGGGTGGATATGTTGCGTGCTTTTCCGCAGCGTATCTGCCCCGTGTAAACTCAGCCTTATGGTTTGCGTTGTCAAGCCATATTCGTTTTAACCTTTGTCATTTTACTTCTCCATTATCTGAGAACTATTTGCGAAAAATGTACAATCTCTTTTAAAGTCTAAATATAGTAATGGAGACTACACATGTAATAAATATTTTACTTTCATCTCTATTGACCCATCTGACACATTTTAATGGGTATGGAGATTCATATATAATAAGCTCAGTCATATTAAACACATTCTAAGTCGCCAGTCTTTTTCCTCCAGAAGAATTCCACTTTTATATTATTCCTTCTGAACATTGGTCCGGTGACAAACTTTGAGGACCTTTTAGACAAATTCTTTTTTTTACTTTTTCTCACTACTTCTTTTTGCTGAAAAGCCTTTTACTAAATTCACTTTGATGTGATATGAGATTTCCATAATTAAAACTATACATGAATTGGTCTTTAAGCATTATATAAATCGGACATCTTCTGCTCGCTGTCTTTATAAAAGCGCATGGATTCCATGACATTGTTAATGCCATTTTAAATCGGAAAACCATTATGTCCTGTTGGGGAAAAGGGCTGTGTTTCCATACAAGATTTATGCACCAGATGTAATTCTACTTTGTGAAGTTGCATTTCTGTATTTGTATTAAATGACATAAGTTGTATTTTATGCGCTGATGATAGGGCAAACAAGTGCAAGTTTGAACGCTTGTCCCTGAACATCGCCCAATGTAACCATGTTCAGCGATGAGCAAATGCTTATTTAACGGTTGATTGCATCTTTTATGCAGACAAAAAATCACTGGTTATCAGCAGCACATTTCCCTATGTAAACACGGATGTGCTGCCGATCATGAAACTGTATGTGCCCAAACGATCGTTCTAACGATCATTTGATCACATACAATACCGATGATTGCTCCATTTAAATGGAGCTAAATGAACGCCAAACAACTTCCTATATCATTGATCGGCACTCGTTACACTCTTTCTGTGTAAAAGGACAACTAGTCCAAGGTACTTCTGTAAAGTTTTGGTTTGTTTTGTTTTTTTTGTATCCACACATGTTTTCTGCAGATTTGGGCCACTTTGGAGTTGAATAAATGATTCACTGTATATTAGATAACAAGTGTCGTTCAAAAATTTAAATGTGAATTCACCGCCTGATAGAACGATTAAAATTATTTTATTGTTAAATTGATAAAAAGTATGGCTCAACCAGCCATTATTCCAGAAACAGGCAAAAGCAGGTGATTGGCGACAGGGAAGGTGTATCAGAGTGAACGAAGTTTCTCAGACACTCCAAGACCACCCACCCTGCTTATTATAGTATATCGCTACACCCTTGCCAATAGATAACAATCTATCCAAATCCAACGCGTTTCAGCAACAAGAGTGATGCGTCATCAGGGATTACTAGATAGCGATTTCAATTAGAATTGTTAGATTTCAACAACTGGATAGCACTGTATATGTGCAGATTTTAGCCTCCAGACGCGTGAACGGCTCTGATACAATGACCGCACACGCGCCCGGGAAGCTGCAGGCTTATACGATCGAGAGCCCGCCCTCATTACAGTCGTCACCGGGGCCGCCGACAATCCGCGTGCAACACGCACATAGTGACGTGCCGGAGGCGGCGCCTCACGATACCAACGACCAATGAGGGTATCTGGACAACAACGCGTCCATGGTTACTAGGGGACGCTAGACGCGGCTCCTGACCTGCTGTCAACACCAAATGAATGAATGAGGAACGAATGTCACTCCTGCCACCCAGTACCATCGTCCCCCAAAAACGGGGGCAATGTGTGGTGGAGGAGATGTCTCACGGGAGTAATCAAGAGAGACTGGCTCCCAGTGATTACATAGTTGCCTAGACAGAAAGGAGGGTGCCCAGCGGAACACAATCCCATTCATGGTCACTCCCCAACTCATAGTTATTTTTTTTTTCCCTGAGATTATACCTCATTCATTCAGCAGGTCAGGAGCCGCGTCTAGGGTCCCCTAGTAACCATGGACGCGTTGTTGTCCAGATACCCTCATTGGTCGTTGGTATCGTGAGGCGCCGCCTCCGGCACGTCACTATGTGCGTGTTGCACGCGGATTGGCGGCGGCCCCGGTGACGACTGTAATGAGGGCGGGCTCTCGATCGTATAAGCCTGCAGCTTCACGGGCGCGTGTGCGGTCATTGTATCAGAGCCGTTCACGCGTCTGGAGGCTAAAATCTGCACATATACAGTGCTATCCAGTTGTTGAAATCTAACCATTCTAATTGAAATCGCTATCTAGTAATCCCTGATGAGGCATCACTCTTGTTGCTGAAACGCGTTGGATTTGGATAGATTGTTATCTATTGGCAAGGGTGTAGCGATATACTATAATAAGCAGGGTGGGTGGTCTTGGAGTGTCTGAGAAACTTTGTTCACTCTGATACACCTTCCCTGTCGCCAATCACCTGCTTTTGCCTGTTTCTGGAATAATGGCTGGTTGAGCCATACTTTTTATTAATTTAACAATAAAATAATTTTAATCGTTCTATCAGGCGGTGAATTCACATTTAAATTTTTGAACGACACTTGTTATCTAATATACAGTGAATCATTTATTCAATTCTTTTGAGTGGGGATGGCAGGATTCCTGACTAGTGACATCAATACTGAAAAATGGCTTACGGATGCTAGGGAGGTTTTCTCAGACAAAGAGCTCATATCGCAATCTCAAAATTTAAGTGTTACTGCCTCTTTTCGACAACTTACTAAAGTTTACAAAGACCATATTAGATCCTGGTGGGAAATCCAAACATTAGAGACTTACATCAAAAATAAAATTGTTCCTAGGGGCCTCAGAATCACCCTTATTCCGGCAATTCGGGTTCGTTCACCTGAACTTTTAAAAAAGTGGGAGAAGGAATCGATTGAGTCTTAATTGAGGTTTATGGGGATTCTTCTTGAGGAAGAGAATATTAACTTGGCACGCAGCACTCAAGAACTGAAGGAGTGTATAGTTGCTGTAAAAAAATTTAATAACAATCCGGAATACGATAGAAAATAAGTTGTTCTACAGCAAGCAATTGAGAAGTTCACGTGTCACATCAAGGAAAGGAAGCATTTCCAATTCGTACGTGACACGGTGGACTTCAAAGAAGGTAGAATTTTTGACTACAGTGCCAGGTCTGGTGTATCTCAAGAGCCTGACACCGATTTATCTTCATCGGAGCAGGAACAATCAGACTCTGAATTCGGTAGGAACCCACCTAGGAGAGGTCGGGGAGGGAGTGAGACTGGGAGATACCCGACCCGCCCTAACAGTAGAGGCAGAGGAAGAGGAAAGGGTCAGCAGCGGGGTGGTTTTTTAGCCAAAAGCCACCCGATTTCAGAGTACCTGTTGCGGGACAGAAGGGAACTTTAGGCACCTTATCAGGGGAAAGCGATAGGCTCCAGGTAGTTAATCTCTCCACACGTAACCTCACGAGGGAGGAAGTGGAAGTATTGAGTAAGGGTCTATCATTTGTCCCAACAAACAAATTTAATCTCTTTTCTTGGGTCAAGGACTTAAACCTTTTTGCTAGAAAATTGAAGTGGAAAAAGTTTTTTAAGATGCATAACAAACGACAATGTCTAGATCTTGGCATCATTGAAGAAGATCTCCCACACTTCAGACTATTGGAGGGTCTGTGGGAGGAGGGTCACAGGGAGGAGGGTAAGGGCCCATTTACTGAACTACGGGTTCCATCTACCAAATACGCACCCCTAAGTGACAATACACCGATTGATGTCTTTGTGAAGGTGGTTGAGGACCAGTTAAAATTGATCAACCAAAGAGAATACCATTCCAACATTTCTAGCATTGAGATGACTGGCCTACTATCTCTAGAAAGGGATGACAATATCATTATAAAGCCCTCTGACAAAGGGGGGAATATTGTGGTAATGAATCGACCACAATATAGTAAGATGTGCCATGACATCCTCGACGATCGCAACTGTTATGGGGTACTTACTAGCAACCCTACTGCAAACTTTAGAGGTAAACTCTTGAGCATCCTTGGTCCTGCAAAATCAGGCAATCTCATTAATGACAGAGAGATGAATTTTATACTTAAGGAGCACCCACAAATGGCAACGTTTTATAGCCTGCCCAAGATACACAAGGGGGTGAATCCCCTAAAAGGTCGCCCTATTGTGTCGGGGATTGACAGCCTCACACAGAATGCGAGTTTGTACCTTGATCAAGTCCTCAGGCCATTTGTGGTGTCCCTACCATCATACGTGAGGGACACCATGGATGTACTGAGAAGACTGGAGGGCATATGCTGTGATGGCGATGTGTTGTTGGCATCCTTAGATGTTGAGTCCCTATATAGCTCCATCCCACATAACCAGGGATGTAGAGCCATTGAATATTTCCTAATGGATAAAGGAACACAATATCAGGCCCATAATAAATTTACCATCGAACTGTTGAGATTTGTTTTAGAACACAACTTCTTTTTATTTGACCAGAAAATTTACCACCAGCTCAGGGGAGTGGCTATGGGTAGCCCCTGTGCTCCTACCTTTGCCAACCTTTATCTGGGCTGGTGGGAAAGGGAGGTTGTGTTCAGTGACATCATGGACAAATGGTCATCATCCATCTTACTTTGGATTAGATTTATAGATGATATTCTGATTTTGTGGACAGGGACTAAGCGGGATTTTCAGGAGTTTGTGGAGATACTGAATGCCAATGAATTGGGTCTATTTTTCACATCTGACATCCAAGACACTAAAATTACATTTTTGGATATTCTGATCTCCAAAACTGACACAGGGACGTTACAGACCAACATGTACCGCAAGGAGACGGCGACCAATAGTTTACTGCGCTGGGATAGCTGGCACCCAACTAGCCTGAAAAGAGGAATACCCAAGGGCCAGTACCTTAGGGCACGTAGAAACTGCTCCACCATCTCGGATTTTAGGGTATCTGCACGTGACCTTGAGAATAGATTCAGACGTAGGGGATACCCCAGGGATGTGTTGAGAGGGGCATACCAAAATGCCTTGGGTTGCAACAGGAACGATCTCCTGAACCCTAAACCGATGAGAGTGGAGGAAGAGTCGATCAGAGTGATCGGTACCTTTGACTCTGCCAGCAGTGAGGTGAGGGAAGTTCTCAAGCGTTTTTGGGGCATTCTCAAGGCAGACCCCGATGTGGGGGACTTGGTAGGAGACCACCCCCTGATTACATATAGGAGGGGGCGGAATCTTAGGGACCGATTTGTTCATAGCCACCTACTACCACAGACACAGTGCCACACCTGGTTGGAGAACAGCTTAAAAGGTACCTATCGATGCGGAACGTGCAAAGCATGTGTGTCCATTATATGTAGCAGGAGTTTTAGTAGCACGAAAACTGGTAGGACATTTGACAACAGGTCATACATTAACTGCAAAACGAAAGGCATCGTGTACATGATTACTTGTAGATGTGGCCTACAGTACGTGGGTAAAACAAAGAGAGAGTTTAGGAGAAGGATCCGTGACCACATTGGGGATGTCAGAAGGAAGGTGGACACCCCGGTATCAAGACACGTATGGTCCTGTCATGATGGGGACTCTACGGCTCTTGGCTTCCAGGGGATTGAATATGTCAGACCCCTCGCGAGAGGGGGGGACTTGGACAAGAAAATATTGCAAAAGGAGGCTGAATGGATATTCAGGATGCAGACCATAAGTCCCCATGGCCTGAATGAGCAAATCTCCTTTGCTTGTTTCCTCTAGCTACACCCTGTCATTTATCCAGTTTGTTGAGTTGCCCTATTATGATTAATCACTATGAATAGTTGTGATCATTTCTTGATCTATATTGCTGGCTTGTTCACTCTTATTTTTTTTTTTCCTGAGATTATACCATTTATAGTAATTTGACTGACTATGGCATATCTCTATTGAGATGAGTTTTGACTGATTAATATTTGTTCAGTCTCTGTCCACACTATGCGTTTCTTTTGCGTTTTGTGGCTACACTGTTCTCTACCTGCTGACCTTTTCCTCTTTTTATTTTTACTTTTATCTTGTATGCACCTCCCAACTGTGAGTTGGGGAGTGACCATGAATGGGATTGTGTTCCGCTGGGCACCCTCCTTTCTGTTTGGGAGGTTGCCCGTATAGTATTCTATACATGCCAATTGCGGTCCTATCGAGCTATACTCAGCTTCTTTCTGAGTTATTTCCCCGACTAATAGGATTACGATAAGTTGCTAGGCAACTATGTAATCACTGGGAGCCAGTCTCTCTTGATTACTCCCGTGAGACATCTCCTCCACCACACATTGCCCCCGTTTTTGGGGGACGATGGTACAGGGTGGCAGGAGTGACATTCGTTCCTCATTCATTCATTTGGTGTTGACAGCAGGTCAGGAGCCGCGTCTAGCGTCCCCTAGTAACCATGGACGCGTTGTTGTCCAGATACCCTCATTGGTCGTTGGTATCGTGAGGCGCCGCCTCCGGCACGTCACTATGTGCGTGTAGCACGCGGATTGGCGGCGGTGACGACTGTAATGAGGGCGGGCTCTCGATCGTATAAGCCTGCAGCTTCCCGGGCGCGTGTGCGGTCATTGTATCAGAGCCGTTCACGCGTCTGGAGGCTAAAATCTGCACATATACAGTGCTATCCAGTTGTTGAAATCTAACAATTCTAATTGAAATCGCTATCTAGTAATCCCTGATGAGGCATCACTCTTGTTGCTGAAACGCGTTGGATTTGGATAGATTGTTATCTATTGGCAAGGGTGTAGCGATATACTATAATAAGCAGGGTGGGTGGTCTTGGAGTGTCTGAGAAACTTCGTTCACTCTGATACACCTTCCCTGTCGCCAATCACCTGCTTTTGCCTGTTTCTGGAATAATGGCTGGTTGAGCCATACTTTTTATCAATTTAACAATAAAATAATTTTAATCGTTCTATCAGGCGGTGAATTCACTTTGGAGTTGAAGCTCGAGACTTTATTATTAAGAGAAGTACTGTAAGTACGGTATATTATTAACTAAGAGATCAATTAGTCTTCTAGAAATCGAATAGAAAATGTGGTAAATCACCTACTAGTCCTCGATCTTTGGGATGGGAATGTCTGATCAGGGTTGCCAAAATAAGTTATTCATAAAGATGATCAGCAATATATGTCTATAGTTTAAAATACTCATATAAACCCATTAGCAGAATGTACTATAACCTCTAAAAGGATGATCATTACAAACCCAATCATCTGTACAATCTCCTCTAACTTCAAAAATATCACAGACGCATATTTTTTTTTTTTTTTACGTACAGTCCATTAAATTACAGACTGTTAGCAACCCGGTGTCTGGGTGGATATGGCTAGCTTAAAGGGATGCCTTAGATTGCCTAATGTTCAGTGCAGACAGTGGAGTTTTGGTGCAGTTGGTAGCCTACCAGTGATACACAAAGCAACCTAAACTCTGTTTCTTTAAAAAAACGTATTGTTTTACCTGCACTAGCATCCTTTTCTTTGGGCTCATGCACACAGCCAGCTTCCGGGGGCTCAGGGGATTTTCATGAATATCTATAAGAAAAAATTTGTACTATGCTCCAACACAAGCCGTATTACGGAGGAACCATACAGCGGCTGTACTATGGACCCAAAGTTCGGTCCGTGCACACGGCATTGCTGTGTGCATGAGGCCCTTGTGAAATGGGATAAAACAGGGGAAAGGTACAAGAATTAATGGGATGTGCTTTTTTTGTTCCATTAGTTACTTTTAGAGAAGTGTCCTTTTTAATTTTCTTGTATCCAGTCATTGCTTTAGATTTCCGACTAAGCTAGAACAACCTCTTGACTATTTAACTTGATAATTAGATATGGAATAATTACATGGCTTGTCTAGTTCATAGTGAATTCATGATTTACATTCAATGAAAGCCCAGTTTCCCTATTATTTTTTGGTAGTTTACTGGAAGACAAAGCTACTTTTATGTAAAATAACCCGCCCGGACAACTTGTTACTGTTAATTTGAAATGTAAATAATTTAATGGATTGTCCAGATGGGAATGGACAAGATTGGTTCCCTATTAGAATTCATTTAAAGGAAATGATTTTACTTCTGATCTGCCGGTGTTCAGGAAACAACTAATTTGAGCCGATCTAGAGTCGCTAGGTGTCTTAGATGGAAATGGTCAATATCTTACAGATCTGTAGATACTTGTAAATAAAAGAAATATGGAAACCGCTACCTCAAAGCGGAGATTCTATGTGAGCGAGTAGCATTTAAAGCGTTAAATGTATTTGCATGTCTGGTTTAGAATGATGGCCTGCAAATTTAGGAGAGCTAGTTCACCCCATCACAAGAGTATATTGACAGCAGTGACGGTAATTAGGAGCTGTGGGGAGTTAAAATATCTCACATCATGTTAAATAGTAATATCTGCCAACTGTAGTACCTCTATGTGATATCGGAGTTTCTCAGCAGAACGTACATGTCCATTTTGACATATCCTCCACATAATTATATCCCATATACGCTGCCTGAAATTTACATTTGGAGGAATATATGTAGCTTTTGCACAGCCTTAATAACCTCTGGGTAGTGAGCGCACCTTACTGGAATATGAAAGAGTATATTATTATTCAGGAATATGGTCCACTGTATGAATCTCCAATGTCAAGTGACAGCAACATCTTGTGTGGCTTTCTGAACCTATGGAATGCCTCTGTCATGTATGGCACACATTTTAATTGGGATGTCATATTATTTCAGAAATTTTAAGTTCTATAGGTTTCCTTCGAAAATGAATAAATCAGCTCAACCTACCCTACTTTGTGAACCAGAGTTAATTTCCCTGTATATGTTTTATTATAGTAGCACTCACTTGTCTTCTTGGGCCTCCACAGTATACGGCACTTGCACTAGAAATTTTGTGATATTTTTTCACTGGCTCTACACCACATCTAGATTACATGGTAATTGCTGGTGTTAAAGGTTAATTTCTACTATTTCCAGTGTACTGGCTATATATTTTTTTGTATCAACTGTGTTGCTTATATACGCTCTTGTCATTAGACTAACGTGACTTTACCATCTGTATACTGTTTTATACTATTTTGGAATTCTGTAATTATATCTTGAAAAATCTTTAAATAGATTTGAAACTGGAAATATAAATTCAGTAAATTAGTCCTTGGGTTTTTGGTCATGGTCATTAAAATTATATTTAGGCCTGTCTATCAATGTTATTAGAACTCCTATAGGGATTGTCACCCAACTTCTCAGACTTTGGCATATCTATGTATCTCTTGTCATTGAATTGACAGGCATCTCTGTCATTAAAGGGGTTGTCTCTCGAAGACAACTGCCTTAACCTTTTCCAAATGAATTCGGCCCAGCAGGCAGGTGATCGCTGCAGGTCCCGCTTCAGAAGCTTGCCAGAGCAAGACCCCCATGTATTATGTCTGTATGCCCCAATAGGGCAAATTGAAAAGGGCTGTCTTTGTAAGACAATCATGTTTCTAGCTAACAAACGGTTGGCACCGCTAGTTATCGATTGGGTAAAGCAAGATGTACACACCAGTGAGGTGGATCATAGGGCTTCCATCAGGTTAAAAAATAATTTTATTTTCTTTCCCCGCGTTGTATGCTAATTAGATGGGAGTATGCTCCAACCAATCCCATCTCCTCTCCAGTTGAGTTGACTGCTCTACTTGTCTTTATCGTCATACAAGCGGAGTCGTCAATCAACTGAAGAGGGAAGGGAAGTGGTTGGAGCTCTAGATGCCGGACACTTCCTAGTTCGGCTGACTCTCCAACCTAATTAGCATACGACGCGCAGTGAAATAAGTTATTTTTCACCCTGATGTAAGCCCTATGATCCACCTCACTGGTATGTACATCTTCCTTCATCCAGCTTTGCCAAACTTCCTTTAAAGAGTTTGGCAAAGCATGGTGACAAACCCTACGCGAACTATAATGGCGATTTGCTGTTTCCATTTTAGAAAACTGGTAAAAAAAAATTATACAATGAAGCATCACCTGAATATAAATTTTTATCAACTGAACATGAGAGGACAACTTAAAGACATATTTACTGGTGATTTTTTTATTTATTTTTTTAAGCTTAGATGTAAGTTCTTTATAATTTGTTCAAGAAAAATAAGCATCTTTGACCTTCGCCTTCCACAAGTGGCGGTTAATTTTGCAGTGTTCAGACAGCTTTTCAGTTGTGTGCTTTTAATAATTAACTGTGTGTGATATATTTTTTTTTTCCTGTGCATGCTCCATATTTTCTTATAAGTTATGCATTTTTCATAGACTAAAGTACAGTAATTTTCACAGTTTTAAAATTATGCCCTTGAGGATTTATGCAGTGTAGATGAGATGTATTATTAAGGAGGCAGCAAAGGTCACCCTTATAAACTTGCACTGAAGCATGGCTTTCTGCATAGTCTATTTTTAATGGAACTTTTGTTTTAATATTTATTGTGAATGCTATCTAGAATTAACAGATTCATTTTACGTTGAAGTTAGAGTTACTGTTGAAAAGACACTTCGCTAAATTTCCATAATAAGGTTTCCTCGGTACCCATACCCGGTTTACTACACACGAACGTATTACAGTCTGTTCTTTTACGGAGCCGCAATATGGCTCCCATGGAGCTGCATGGGCCCTCTATTGTATCTCCGTATGTCTCTAATTTCTTAAGGTGTTCTGTATGTAATCAGAAAGAAAATAAATAGTGATGTTCTCCATCAGACGCTGTGTGGTATTAGGAAATTGTACAGGCTCAGTTCTCTGCCTTAGGACTCATGCACTCAACCGTAGTGCGGTCCATTTGTCTACAAAAAAAACTTTTGCTGTGCATCCGTGTGTCATCAGGATTCACAGATCAGCAACAAAAAAAAAAATATATTTCACCAGTTTGTGATGCCGCAAATCTGCACCGTAGTCTTTGCGGCTTCACAAACGACCAGGGTGTATTTATATGGGCAGACCCAGCCTAATCTAGAAGTTGTCTGAGTGTGTATTGATGCAGTTTTTGGCAAAAAATTTTTTAGCCAAAGCTAGGAGTGGTTCTGGAAGGAAAGGTATAAAAAAACAAAACTGCACCAGAAACTGATTTAAGACAATATGTGTGATCTAGGCCTAACACAGCTAGTGCAAAAATGTACTAATATATACCAATAGAAAATATATAGGGATGTCCTGCGATCATAGCAGATCTGTACATTTTGAAAATTATCTTGATCATATATAGTTTTATGTATATATGTATGTATATATATGTATGTGTATGTGTATATATATATATATATATATATATATATATATATATATAGTGTGAAGGAAATAAGTATTTGATCCCTTGCTGATTTTGTAAGTTTGCCCACTGTCAAAGACATGAACAGTCTAGAATTTTTAGGCTAGGTTAATTTTACCAGTGAGAGATAGATTATATAAAAAGAAAAAAAGAAAATCACATAGTCAAAATTATATATATTTATTTGCATTGTGCACAGAGAAATAAGTATTTGATCCCTTTGGCAAACAAGACTTAATACTTGGTGGCAAAACCCTTTTTGGCAAGCACAGCAGTCAGACATTTTTTGTAGTTGATGATGAGGTTTGCACACATGTTAGATGGAATTTTGGCCCACTCCTCTTTGCAGATCATCTGTAAATCATTAAGATTTCGAGGCTGTCGCTTGGCAACTCGGATCTTCAGCTCCCTCCATACATTTTCGATGGGATTAAGGTCTGGAGACTGGCTAGGCCACTCCATGACCTTAATGTGCTTCTTTTTGAGCCACTCCTTTGTTGCCTTGGCTGTATGTTTCGGGTCATTGTCGTGCTGGAAGACCCAGCCACGAGCCATTTTTAATGTCCTGGTGGAGGGATGGAGGTTGTCACTCAGGATTTGACGGTACATGGCTCCATCCATTCTCCCATTGATGCGGTGAAGTAGTCCTGTGCCCTTAGCAGAGAAACACCCCCAAAACATAATGTTTCCACCTCCATGCTTGACAGTGGGGATAGTGTTCTTTGGGTCATAGGCAGCATTTCTCTTCCTCCAAACACGGCGAGTTGAGTTAATGCCATAGAGCTCAATTTTAGTCTCATCTGACCACAGCACCTTCTCCCAATCATTTTCAGAATCATCCAGATGTTCATTTGCAAACTTCAGATGGGCCTGTACATGTGCCTTCTTGAGCAGCGGGACCTTGCGGGCACTGCAGGATTTGAATCCATTACGGCGTAATGTGTTACCAATGGTTTTCTTGGTGACTGTGGACCCAGCTGCCTTCAGATGATTAACAAGTTCCCCCCGTGTAGTTTTCGGCTGAGCTCTCACCTTCCTCAGGATCAAGGATACCCCACGAGGTGAGATTTTGCATGGAGCCCCAGATCGATGTCGATTGACAGTCATTTTGTATGTCTTCCATTTTCTTACTATTGCGCCAACAGTTGTCTCCTTCTCACCCAGCGTCTTACTTATGGTTTTGTAGCCCATTCCAGCCTTGTGCAGGTCTATGATCTTGTCCCTGACATCCTTAGAAAGCTCTTTGGTCTTGCCCATGTTGTAGAGGTTAGAGTCAGACTGATTAATTGAGTCTGTGGATAGGAGTCTTTTATACAGGTGACCATTTAAAACAGCTGTCTTTAATGCAGGCACCAAGTTGATTTGGAGCGTGTAACTGGTCTGGAGGAGGCTGAACTCTTAATGGTTGGTAGGGGATCAAATACTTATGTCTCTGTGCACAATGCAAATAAATATATATAATTTTGACTGATTTATTTTTTTTTTTATTATATATATATATATAATCTATCTCTCACTGGTAAAATTAACCTAGCCTAAAAATTCTAGACTGTTCATGTCTTTGACAGTGGGCAAACTTACAAAATCAGCAAGGGGTCAAATACTTATTTCCTTCACTGTATATATATATATATATATATATATATATATATATATACACACACACACACACACTTTTCTTCTTGTCTTTTTTTTATTGTAAACGTCTATGAAAGCAGAATTTTGGCACAGTGATTCCAGACATTGCTCGTGTGCATTTGCCTTTCTAAATACTTTCCGTCCCAAAGGACAGAATGGTTTATCTTCATTTAAAAGCAGCAGACACAGGAGTACTTGGACTCATTTCCTTAGAATTCCTGTAAAAGTGAATAGGATTAACACGTTCCCTCAAAGACGGACAATTTCAATCATTTCATGGGCTTCCTTTGTTTGTACCTTTCTGTTGTCAGGTTTATCTTCCGTTTCCTTCTATTCAGATTTTGGCTTTTGTTTCATATGGCCACAGAGACGTGTTTTTTCCTTTCTATTCTTTTTTTCTTCAGTCTGGTCATTGCTGGTAAAAATGCATTGACAATAAGAAAAAGTAGCTTCAAATAGCAGTCATTTCTATAAGCGAATCAGAATAAACGGCTTGTTCGATAATAAAACAGCAGCACCTGGTTTATTTCGGCTCACAGAGGAATGAAACGATCTGTTTGTGGCGTGGCAGCTCCAGTGCAGAATAAACAGGGAATTAATCATTTTGGGAATATGTAGCTGTCCGGCAGTCTCAAGAGTCATGGTCTGTGAAAACATTCATTGGGTGATATACTCAACTATTGTCATGTTGTATTACACTAATAGAACCGCAATAATAGACTGGCTGATTGGAGAGATCACCTCTACTGCAAGAGAGCAGAAAACCAATCAATATTCAGTCTGTGTAGGGAGATTTGGTGTCTCATATTCTGCAGTCACTGTGGGTTCTCTTTATTCTTTTCTACCCTTGTTCAGACAGGTAAACAGGTGTTTGTAGCTCATTTCATGAACATTTTTTTTATCCCTCTTTCTTTCAAGTAATCTGATGTCATTCATTAGCAGTTGGTGAAAGGTTCTGTATCATATTGTAGACCGCGTAATGCACTGAAATGGTAAGTATAGTCAGATCTTTTATCCAAGACTAGAACTCGGAGAACGGGCAATGTCATCTAAAATAAATAATCAATGGTGTATGTGCCATTAAAGCAGACCGTGCAGATGCTGTGGGGCATCTATTTACGCCACTGTATGTAATATAAAATATTCTTGGAAACAAAATTATTTCTTAGTATGCAAGCATTGCGCCCTCTACTAATATGGTTGACCTCAAACCCGTGCATGTTGTTTCTCTTTAATGGAATTTCTCTGCTTGCATCCCAAATATTTTCCTGGCCTGACTCGAGCAAGTGAAATCCACCTCTAAACCATGAACTGGACTTAAATAATCGCAGTAAAGGACCCTCTTAATTTTTGGTTGTTGGTCTATACATAGGTTTTCGGCTCATCTTTTTCAAGTTTTCATCAGATGCTTCTAAGATCCACATAGCTCTGCATTCTCTATTGTGTCAACCACTTTATTTCTTATGGGAGAGATAATGAGGTTTTCAAAGCAACTTCACTGTTATTAGCACCAATAAACAGGGATGTATTATTATGGTATAAAGTCTCCACATCGAACAACATAACTATATTTTAGAGATTGAGGATTACCCCTGTGCATATAAACTATAAGCACATATAGAAGTCATAGAAGGGGATTCCCCATTTGGAATCCCCCCTCTTTGAGCCATAGTGGCAAGCTACTTTTAAGCAGTGGATTTTGCACTGGTGGACTCGAGCAATCCAGATACTACATGCCATGTAATGCCACATTTACCTTAATGGCCGCTAAAGGACAATATTGTCTTGCTGGCCGTGGCTGATTTTTGCTGAGAGTCTTGGAAGCCAAATCTCATACAAAAGGAAATGTCTATGAGAGACCGTAAATCCTCCCAACACCTCCAATTCATGAATGGTTTTCACGGTCCATTAATATTAAAAACAAGGAGAGCTGAAGGCAGTTTATTATACTTGCTGGCATCACGAAAAAAACATTACTGTTAATATGTATAATAGTTTATTCTTGTGTCTCATGGACCTATTTCACACATCAGTGGTAGGCTGCCAACAATGGGCATCAAAAACTGTTACAATAGGTACAGAAATGTGTGTGACGAGAGGATATTCATAAGTAACGGGCAGTTTTATGTCTTCTACATCAGGCAATTGTCCTGTTACAAGTCAGGCATTACTCCAATAAGGCAATTGAAGTGGACAATGAGAGGTGTATCCAGCACTCGATATAAAAAATTATGGTTTATTCGGTCATTTTAAAACATGAAGATTAAAACAAAAATCCGAAGACCACGCTTACGCGTTTCAGACCGCTAGGGTCCTTAGTCATAGCTTGGTGTTCCACTTGTGGGTTCACATATTTATACCTTATATCCTAGGTCAGGTGACATCCTGTGGGTAGGGTTTAAACATGAACCATTTAACAAATAGTTTGCGTTATTTACGTAACATCGATATATTTACATCCAGGAACATTATTATGTTCTTAATTTTGTTTTAATCTTCATGTTTTAAAATGATCGAATAAACCATAATTTTTTATATAGAGTGCTGGATACACCTCTCATTGTCCACTTCAATTGCCTTGTATGCCTGCTGTCAACACAGGATTTATTTGGGGGTATTTTCGAGCACCTGCAGCATTTGGACGTGGAATAAATCTAATTGTACGAACTAACGCAGTGGAAACGTGGTGATCGAACTTTTTGTAATATTTGTTCTATTATTCCAATAAGTAGATATTTATAGCAATTATTTCAATTACATTTTTTTTGTGCGCACATTTATCTTTTCCATTTGTATGCCACGAGTGAACTTTAACCAGACCAGTGCTTTTACTATTAAGTATAGAGTATATAGTGCATTAAGAATATAGGCGGTCATTACTTTTTAATGGCCAAGAATGACACGGTATGCAAACATTACTGCTTGAGAAAGTTTGCATGCTTGGGACTTGAGATACTGGTTGGCAGATAAAAACTCCAGATATTCTACAGCTATTTATACCACCAGTTTCATATGTGCAAGGTTATAATTTTTCATGCCATCATTGCAGCATTTATGTATAATTGAATACGGAACCATTGTCCAAGCATAATGTAGCTACAGAGCTAAGACTGGTAAAAATTCGTTCATTTGCAAAATCCCTCGATGTTGCTGAAGAATTTTCTAGCTGAGCTTTTGTCAAATTCTAAACATAATGTTGTATTGAAAGGGCTTCCGTACTTCCCAACTCTAAAAATATAATTGTTGTATAGGGACCCATAGTTGACTGGTTCTTGTTATAGATGTATTGTGGCATGTCTTCAAAATCTAGTGCAAATCTATGCTGCTTATACAGTGAAAGAAAATAGGGGATCTGAATAAGACTGTCTTTTTTTTTAATTCATTGTTTTAGAGTGTGTGTGTGTGTGTGTGTGTGTGTGTGTGTGTGTGTGTGTGTGTGTATGTGTGTATATATACTAGTCCTTCTCAATGAATTAGATTGAAAGGTGTCACGAAAAAAAAATTTTTTACATGTTTTTGCTTTTAGTATGTTATTAAAATAAATTACATTTATTTGTGTTTCTGTGTTTTACTTTTTTATTTCTTTTACTTCTCTATGGGGCTGCCATTTTTTTTTTCATCTCTGTATGTGTCGATTAACGACACATACAGAGATGGAATACGGCACATTCATCCCCATAGTGAATGTGAACGGGAGCCGTTCCATTCACTACAGCGTACGCCGTCTGTGTGGGAACGGAGCATGCGCCGCTCCCACACAGTCCAAAAGGAAGGTCTTCGGCCGAGCGACATCCATTTTCATGTGGACACGGAAGCCGCGGCCAAACAGTAAGATGACTACTTCCGGTTGTGGCTTCCGTCTATATGTTCAGAAACAAGGACTAGGAGATGAGGCAGCGGCGGCGGCAGGAGCAGGTAAGTTATGTTTGTGTATGTTCATGTTATACTGTGTGATTACACTGTATGTAATCCTCCTACACTGTTCATTCGCTCAAAAAATGGCGGCACACAGTGTAGGAGGTTTGAACATTCAACCCCCTCCTTTCTCCTGGCACTAGCCAGGATAAAGGAGGGGGCATTGTGTGAGCACACTAGAGCGTGTGTGTCTACACCAAATTTGCAGCATAAAGCAATGAGGTTGCTTTACCACATTGCAATGCTGCAATTTTGGGAATTGCTCCCTCTAGTGACCAGCACTTGGAAATGTTATAAATTAGAATCTAATTTATAATATTTCCTGACTTGTGAAAAAATTAGAACAATGTGTAATCATTTATGGACTAACAGTTTAACTAAAAAAAAATATATATATATTTTTCTAGCGACACATTCCCTTTAAACCAGGTATTTGTACTTTTGGCAGTGTGGGCAGGTGCCAAGTCCTGCTGGAAAATGAAATCAGCATCTCCATAAAGCTTGTCAGTAGAAGGAAGCATGAAGTGCTTGAAAATTTCTTGGTAGACGGCTGTGTTGACTCTGGACTTGATATAACACAGTGGACCAACACTGTTGCTCAGTTGTCCAAAGTCCTGTTTTCAGATGAAAGTAAATTTTGCATTTCATTGGGAAATCAAGGTCCCAGATTCTGGAGGAAGAGTGGAAAGGCATCAACCCAAGTTGCTTGCGGTCCAGTGTGAAGTTTCCATAGTCACTGATGGTTTGGGGAGCCATGTCATCTCCTGGTGTTGGTCCACTGTGTTATATCAAGTCCAGAGTCAATGCAGCCGTCTACCAGGAAATTTTAGAGCACTTCATGCTTCAAGTGGCGGATTAAGTAGACGATGGGCCCTGGCCTGTTACCTAAACTTGGGCCCCCCTTGCGCACAGCCGCCCTGCCCGGCCGTAACTATTTTTAACACTACCTTTTTGGGCAAGCATTAACAAATCGGTGTTACGGATTCCCCTTGTCACAGGGCTGTGTCCCTACATACTGACCGTATCACACTGTGCAGGGACACATCCTCCTGACAAGGGGAATTGTCTATCAGTCCTGGACTGCAGAAAGACTTTTTGTGAAATACAATGATTTCCTATAATAAAAATGTCAGGCGAGGTGACAGATTCTCTATAAATCTAGTGACTCACATGTGACGACGTCTCAGATTCTAGTAGATTTTTCCTCTTTTCTTCTCCATCCGGTCTAGAGCACATGACGACTTCTCCCGGCTATGACTGATTTCTGCAGTATTTGCCACTCAGATGTCTTCGACATTTCCACACCTATAAATGAAAATAGTTATCATGGTGCCACATACTGTACCCCTAAATATAATTGCACCAAACACTGCGCACCTGAATATAATAATACCTCACACTGTAAAACACCACATACACACAGCCCCGTGTACATAGTGCCACACACAGCCCCCTGTACATAGTGCCACACACAGCCCCCTGTACATAGTGTCACACACAGCCCCCTGTACATAGTGTCACACACAGCCCCCTGTACATAGTGTCACACACAGCCCCCTGTACATAGTGCTACACACAGCCCCTGTGGATATTACACCCCCCCCATACATAGCGCCACACACAGCCCCCTGTAGATATAAAACATCCCCCCCCCCCGTAGAGAGCGTTACACACAGCCCCCTATAGATGCAAATGAATATCCCCCCAAACGGAAATCTTTAGCAAAGTTTCCATTACCATTGAGATCAATGGTGATGCAAACGGAAGCTAAGGTTTCCATTTGCCTTTCCGTTGAGACGTTAACCAGATGGAACTCCTCAACGGAAGGGCAGTGGTGATGTAAACAGGGCCTTCGATACAGGGTCCTAGATACAGGGCCCATGTGCATTTGTGATACTGTTTGTTGGACCCTGTATCTAAGCCTAATGTGGACTTAGATACAGGGTCCAGCAGACAGTATGCTTATGCAGTATAAGCTTGGGCCCTGTATCTAAGCCTAACACACGGTAGGCTTTAAATGTTTAAACATTGATGGCCTATCTTCAGTATAGTGCATCAATAGCTGATGGGTTGGGGGTCAGACACCCGGGACCCCCGCTAATCAGCTATTTTGAAGGGGTTGCAACCGCTTGTACGAGTGCTGCTTCCCCTTCAGTTCCCTCACTTGCTCACACTGTGAATCGCTGACACGTCTGTGTCGGCGTTTCAGTGTGAGAAAGTGACCGGAATGAAGGGGAAGTAGCGCTCGTACGAGCGGCTGCAACCCCTTCAAAACAGCTGATTAGCGGGGGTCTCGGGTGTCTGACTCCCAACCCATCAGCAAGACAATAAAATTAAACTTACCACCTCTTCGGCGGCTGGTCCTCACTCCATCAACTGTCGGGAAGCAGTGCGCGGCGCATAGCATCGTGACGTTATGCGCTGCGCACAGCGCTTTGACTTCAGAACCTCCGATGTGCTCCAGGAAGAGGAGGGGTAAGTACTGTCAGTACAGCCATGAATAAGGACGCCAGAGCCGTCCGAAACGCGTAGGCTCAATTTCAGGATTGACATTCCCTCACTCTTGCACACTAGGACTCCTTATCATTGGATCTTTTAACTAAAGATTATTAAAACTTGGAAATAGTTTCCATTTTACTTCAACTCAGCACTGGATCTAACCTCTCTGTTACCTTTACTGTCAGTTACTATAGCAACAGGGGCCCGTGTAGTTTATTACATAGGCCCCAGTTACTATAGTAACTTTTCATTGATGTGTGAATGTGGCTGCCGCTAGCACCGGGGCCCCATCCCGTGCTAGCGACGCCTCACCGAGCATGAGGAGGACGTGCGATCGTGTGTGGTTCGGTCGGCCATGGGCCCCCCAGGAGCCTTGGGCCCCGGGCGGCCGCCCGAACCGCCCTAATAATAATCTGCCACTGCATGCTTCCCTCTGCTGACAAGCTTTTTGGAGATGCGGATTTCATTTTCCAGCAAGACTTGGCACCTGCCCACATTGCCAAAAGTACCAATACCTGGTTTAATAACCACAGTATCCCTGTACTTGATTTGCCAGTAAACTCGCCTGACCTAAACCCCATAGAGAATCTATGGGGTATTGTCAAGAAGAAGATTAGACACCAGACCCAACAATGCAGATGAGCTGAAGGCCGCGGTCAAAGCAACCTGGGCTTCTATAACACCTCAGCAGTGCCACAGGCTGATCGCCTCCATGCCACGCCGCATTGATGCAGTAATTCATGCAAAAGGAGCCACGACCAAGTATTGAGGGCATATACTGTACATACTTTAAAGTAGGCCAACATTTCGGTATTAAAGAGACTCTGTCACCACATTATAAGTGCCCTATCTCCTACATAAGGAGATGGGCGCTATAATGTAGGTGACATCAGTGCTTTTTATTTAGAAAAAGGATCTATTTTTATCATGTTAGGAGCGATTTTAGCTTTATGCTAATTACTTTCTTAATGCCCAAGTGGGCGTTGTACAGAGGAGTGTATGACGCTGACTAATCGGTGTCATGCACTTCTCTCCATTCATTTAGTCAGCGCATAGTGACACTGCGTTGTTCGCTATGTGCTGTCTTATACTGACACATTAACGTTACTGAAGTGTTTAGACAGTGAACAGACTTTCCTTCCAGCCAGGGCGGGATGTCTATTCACAATCCCGACACTTCGTTAACGTTTCTATGGTACTTACAGCAGAACAAAGTGTAATCTCGCTGTAACCTGTCATTTACGGTGTGATCTCGCGAGATTGCGCTTGCTCTGCTGTAAGTCACACACAAACGTTAACGAAGTGCCGGGATTGTGAATAGACATCCTGGCTGGAAGGAATGTCTATTTATTGTCTAAACACTTCAGTAACGTTAATGTGTCCGTATAAGACAGCACATAGTGAATAATGCAGTGTCACTATGCGCTGACTAAATGAATGGAGAGAATTGCATGACGCTGATTGGTCAGCGTCACACACACCTCTGTACAACGCACACTTGGTCTAAAGTAAAAACACGCCCAGTTGGGCATTAAGAAAATCATTAGCATAAAGCTAAAAATCGCTCCTAACGTGGTAAAAATAGATTGTTTTTCTAAATAAAAGCACTGCTGTCACCTACATTATAGCGCCGATCTCCTTATGTAGGAAATAGGGCACTTATAATGTGGTGACAGAGTCTCTTTAAAAATAATTTTGGAAATTAGGCTTATATAATATTCTAATTTTCTGAGACACTAAATGTTGTGGTTTCATGAACGGTTAGCCATACTCATCAATATTAAAAGAAAAAAATGCTGAAAATAGATCACTCTGTGTGTAATGAATCTATATGAGTTTCACTTTTTGAATTGAATTACTGAAGGAAATAATTTTGCTTTTTGATGATCTAGTTCACTGAGAAGAACTAGTGTGTGTGTGTGTGTGTGTGTGTGTGTGTGTGTGTATATATATATATATATATATTATAGTGTGTGTATACTGTGCAAAAGGGCAAAAGGTTCTTAGTTTTGCAGAAAACTGAGTGTCTGCCTGCCATTTCAGATGTATCACCATACAGACGAATAGTGCCACCAAATAGGGTCTGTTTAATATGTCAAATATATAAACCGTATGGTTCTCATACCCTCACTCTCAACCATTCTCTTCTGATAAATGACCACATTAGTCTTTCCTGTCTACAGATATGCACAATATCTTGGCATTGCATGAATCTATCACAACACTGATATTATTCATCCACGACTTTCTTGTCAACCCTAAATGTCTCTTTACTGGGAGCATGTTGCTTTCTAGCTGTTCGGCCAGGATCGCACACACACACGCGCGCGCGCACACACACACACACACACACACACACACACACACACACACGCGCGTGCGCACACACACACACACACACACACACACACACACACCGTTTTGATGCAGTTTTTGTCTCTGTTTTTCGAGCCTTAACCAAAAGTGGATCCAAAAAGAAGCAAGGTATAAAGAAAATACTGCATCTCCTTTCTTTTTGTGCCAACCCCTGTGTTTGGCTAAAAAAACAAAACAGACATGATCCTGGCCTAAGACGACCATCATGTACACACAGCTATGTTGTCAATATGATTCAGACACAGGACCGTCCTTAGGGGTGTGCGACCTGTGCCATTGCACAGGGCGCATCACTTCAGCAGGTGGAAGGGGTGCTGCACTGGCTCCCTTGCCCTGCTTGTATCAGAAGCGCCTGGGCGGAAAGGCGACTTCTTCACTGAGTGTCATCGCTACCACTGTAGCAGCCATAGTGGCTGCTAGCAGCGACACCGGGCATGAGGGCACCCGTGCCGGCTGCTGCAGCAGTAGTGATGCCACTATAGCAGAGTAGGGCGGTATTTCCCTGCTCTGCTATCTACTAGCGGCCACTGTAGCTCCCTGTAGGAGCGGAATTCCAGTGTGGCCGGGGATTCCACTCCTGGACTGAGCGCTTGATGTCTCTGTCCATATATGGACAGTGACATCAGGGACAACTCCCCGTGCTCAGCGTTGCCGACTCTGTGGCCGGAGATTCCACTCCAGGATAAGCCAGTGACGTCACTCTCCATAAATTGACACATACGACAGGGGCTTTTCCTAGAGTGGAATCCCCGGTCACAGCGTCGGCAACGCTGTGGATGGGGATTCCGCTTCAGGAGTTATCCCTGATGTCACTGTCCATATATGGACAGAGACATCAAGATAAGCGCTCCAGGAACAGGAATTTCTGGCCACAGGGGGATTCCGCTCCATTAGCGAGCTACAGTGGCGCTATCTACAGGAAGGATGGGTGCTATCTACTGTAGGCTTTGTGGCACTACCTTCAAGGGGGCTGTGGGCTGTGGGCTGTGTGGCACTACCTTCAAGTGGGCTGTGAGCTGTGTGGCACTACCTACAAGGGTGTTGTGTGGCACTACCTACCAGGGTGCTGTGTGGCACTACCTACCAGGGTGCTGTGTGGCACTACCTACCAGGGTGCTGTGTGGCACTACCTACAAGGGTGCTGTGTGGCACTACCTACCAGGTTGTTGTGTGACACTACCCTTGGGGTCTGTGTGGCACTATCTACCGGGGTCTGTGTGGCACTATCTACAGGTGGTCTGTGTGGCGCTATCTACAAGGGGGCTGTGTGGCGCTATCTACAAGGGGGCTGTGTGGCACTCTCTACGAGAGGTCTGTGTGGCAGAATCTACAAGGGGGCCATCAGTCGTTTTCAACGGCTTAAAAAAATGCTAAAAAAGAAAAGGTCAAACAACGCTGTCATTTCCTGAAGGAATTTTAAGGCAGATTTTTTTTGCCTTGCAAAAAACGCTGTGTGAACATACCCTACGAGTGTAGTGCTTGTTTTTAGCCGTCTTCTGTCTTCTCTTATTTTTGGTAGGGATGCCCTGAGGAAATTTTGTTTTTCCAGTGGTGCCTCGAGTCCGAAAAGTTGGGAAACTCTGTACTAGGCTACAGGATCACGCTGGCCTACGAAAGGATCCTGTCGTGGAGCAGCTCAGTTCGTCGTGGGAACGGGGCCTAGGTGAGTTACATTTTTTTGTTTGTTTGGGAGCACTGTCTATGAGGGGGAGGTGGGGGGCTGTATGGCACGATCTACAAGGTGCAGTTGGGGGATTGTGGCACTGTCTACAGGGAGGCTGTATGGCACAATTTACAGGTGGAACTATCTACAAGGAGGAGGGGTGTGGCAGCCAGGGAAGGGGGCATTTTACTGTGTGGGGGCCACTTAGTGGACATTATACTGTATAGGACTACTACAGGGGGCAATATACTGTGTCTGGCACTTAAGGGGCATAATACCGTGTGGGCACAATAAGAGGACAAAAGACTGTGTGCTTGAAGGGGTTATAATATATTATTATTATACTGTATGGGGGCACTATATAGGGCATTATTGTGTGGGGGGCGTTATACTTTTTTTATGCCGAATTTTTTTTATGATGGGGTGGGGCACCGAAAGATCATTTTGCACGGGGCGCCTTCTATCCTAACGCCGGCCCTGTTCAGACAACTTCAATCAATTGTTTGATTTGCATATGTGATGTAATTTTTTTGTAGTATGTATGATAGTTATAAAAGTATAAACATCCATCTTAGGCTAAGTTCACACTAGCGTTGTTTGCTGTATGGGTCTCTTCCGTCAGAGGAAGAGCTGACCGAAAATCCAAACAGAAAGCATCGCTTCCGTTTGATTTACCATTTATTTCAATGGTAATTCTTTTTGTTTCAGCTTGATTCCTTTTGCCTCTGTTCCGCTAGGTTTCCGTTTTTTCACGGATCACAGGGCACATTTTCTTCCGTGAAAAAAACGGAAACCTCGTGTACGGAGGTAAACTGAATCCAACTGAAACAAAAGAATTACCATTGAAATCAGCGATGCTTTCCGTTTGCAATTTCGGTCATTTCTTCCTCTGACGGAAGAGACCTAAACGGGAGACAACGCTACTGCGAACTTAGCCTTATGGTATTAACAATTTCTGAAATCGGCCATTGCTCGATAGCGATATACAATTGTAATGTGTATATTTTACCTATGATCTTGACCTCCGTTAGCTTGGCTGAGACTGCTTTTGTTAATGACCTGAAGAACCATGCATGTAAGGCCTCCTTAATATGGCCGTATTACAGGTCCATACATCCTCTGACTTGTATAGAGCTGTAATAGGGCACCCATAGACTACAATGGGGCCTTAATTTACCTTCATATCCATCCGATTTTATATAAAGCCATACATCTGACAACGTATTATGAAGATATTTTCCCCTAGAAGTATTTACTTGTTGTGAAGATCTCAAAGCTGCAGCGGTGCATGGAGCACCATATATCGCGGCACACGGAGTTCTAATGACTGGTCTGGAGACTGGTAATAATTAATGACTATCAAGGTTGTTTTTAAAAAAAAAAAAATTCTTGGAAGAGATTGTGTGATTTATAATGAATTGAAGATTCGTTCCCTATAAAGCAATCGTTTATGCCACTTCATCGAAGGCCTAAATGCACATATGGGCATGTACAAAGCTTTACACCTTGGCACATGGGAGATTTTAATCATGTTGGAAACACAAATTATCCGTAACGACTTTTACATGTGCTCACAAAGGAATAGTTTTGTCTCCGTGTATGTGATAGTGATTGGGCCATTTGATGATTTATCGCTTTTGCTTAGACGGGTAATATGAAGGCTCTTCTCTGCATTACCCCTTGACACATTTTATGTGCCCTACTTCTTACTGACAGCTGGAGAACTCTTCATTGAACAAATTGTCAAGGGATACCTGCAAGGACCAGCAGTGCTGAATGATCCCAAAAAGAGGGCAGCAAACTGTCATGCCTTTTCTTTTAAGAATGTGAAAAATAGAACATCAGATTAATACCCGACACTTTTACAAAATTTATTCTCGGGAAGCTTAGAGTTGTGAAATAATATTAAAACTCAAATTGTTGATTTAATGAATGTTACTACACTGTATGAAGACTGCGTGTACATTTGTATCATCGGCAGTAATAAATTTAATGTCTTCCTAAAAAAAAAAGATTCTGTGTCTCGCTATTTTTCCAAACGCATAAATTCAAATTAGAGGAAGGGAAACAAATCAAACTAGTGGCTTTGACTTCAGATATAACAGAATGCTTGGAAAAATTTGTTTTAAAATATATAAGTTGGTACCGGAGTCTAATAACCGTTTGCATATCAGACCTTGCAGGTCTATCAACAAATTAATTGCATTAGTTATCCACATGGCACATAATAATCTATAGTGGGAAGTATAGAGTTAACTATTGGCACTGTAAATGTAATTTTAAAAAGTTGCAAAATGTAATGAGTGATTTGTGAGGATAATAGTTATGGCTTATTGTTTAAGTTCAAAACTTTTTGTGAACATCCGTGTTGCCTGATAATGGGACTAAAATTTCACTACCATGAGACATTGATAATTTACAGGTTCTGATGGTGGTGGGGCGGCTGAATGTTGTTTATACTTGCAGGCAATACTTTCCTGTCAATCCGTGTGTCAGCACTAGTAGGGAGGATTTTGCATTGTGGAGAGTATGGTGGTTGGTTAATTTCCAGTGGTTGTGGTGCCATTTTCCAGCTACTTGCTATGTAAATGTCTGCAGATTGTGGCGGATAAGCCTAGTTCTGGTAGTGAAGTGTTCTGCCGTCATGGAAAAGGTCCTGTGCATGAAAACCCTTCACAAATGTTTCTCTATTTCAGATCAATAGCTAAATAGATGAATATTTTTTATATACATATATATATATATATATATATATATATATATATATATATATATATATATATATATAGCAACAGGATAAGGTAGAAAGGTGGTCAATTCCTAAGCTAGACTTTTAGAGAGCAGTGGTTCCTCAAAGCCCGCAACATTAGATGTTGATGATGAAAAGAATACACCACAAGCCAGATGCCACAACTTTTTAGATTTCCATTGACCATTGTCCCTAGGATCAGAGCACCATGTCACACTACTACACCCTGATATAGTTGATAAATTCGATATCCCAAAAACCTGGACTGTCTGAAATGAGTAGATGCCACTGCTCCGTTTCCCCTGCTAGCAACCAGGCCCTTTGCAAAGTTTTTAGTTAAAACCAAAGGTCGTGAAACTAACGATATCTCTGCCAAAGACAAAAGGGCAGATTTATTAATTCTGTCCTCAATTGAGACAGGATAAAACTAGACCACGCAGGCAGAAACGGCATTTTGTTGTTGTGTTTTTTTTTAAATGGCGCATGCTGCACGCGTGTGATATATTTAATGCATTTTGCTAGACATGTAAGACTCTTTTTCCCTTTCTTATGCCACCTCTTTGCTGGTGTACTTTCATCTAAACCATTGGCCTATTTAGTACATTTATAGCTAGTCCGTTAGATGCATCGCCGCGCTTATAGGCAAAACGTACATTGGGGCAACATGTCACTCCCTGCAGTTTTTGCATGTGTCCCATCTTGGAAATTTATGGCATATCCACAGGTATAACTCTAGAATGCGACCCGCTGAGCACTGTGCTTCCTTCTCCCACTGTTGCTAGGCTCTGGCCACTAAGATACAAAGCGTCCAGGTTTTTTCGGAAACAGGTGAGCGTGTTTCGGAAAGTCCCATAGAAGTGAATGGGTGTTACAGAAACCACGTAGCTCAGCAAGCACGGCTATTTCCGTAGTCCTGGCCATAGCGTAACTCAGTGGCTGGAGCCCAACCACAGTGGGAGATGGTAGGAATAGGGGCCAGGGGGCCCCATTATAGAGATAGGTGTGGGGGTCCCAGAGGTGGGACCTGCATCTATCGGAAATTTAGGGCATATTATGTGGATATGCCATAAACGTACAAAATGGTAATACCGCTTTAGCAGCTGTTTGGTTAATATACTAAGGGCCCTGGGTTCTATTGGTCGCACAGGGATGGTTGTTTGTGGTCAGTGTAACTGGATGATTCCTCACGTGTCATTTGTATGTTTTAGTTTTTTATTGTTCATATTTCAAAAGACAATGTTTTATTAAATGGTTGGAAACTCAACTGATTTTTGTATCTTATCTATATACTTTATATTTGCAGCGATAAGTGGCACGTCCTGTTAAGGCTTGTCCACAGGTAACGGAATTGCTGCGTATTTTCCGTCCATAATTTCGGATGGAAAATACTCAGCGGAATACAGTAGCAGCAAAGTGGGTGAGATTTAACAAATGTCATCCACACACTGCGGAAAAATTCAGTCCAGAAATTCACCTGCGGTGCGTAATTTTAGTTCTGCAGCATGTCCGTTATTGCTGCAGAAAGTGGACTGATTTCCTGCGTTTTTCTGATATACTGCGTGATTTGCTGCGGAAACTCTTTCTTACAGGGGTGGAAATGAGATCACAGGAAGAAGGAATATCACCATCACACAGCCCCTGAAAACAATGCAGCAAAAATTTGCACTATTTTCCGCAGTAAAAAAAAAAACCTCATGAAATAGTGTGGATTTTCCGCAGCGGATTGTCTGCTAGTTGATGCGTAAATGCTGCAGAAATAATTTTCTGCAGCAAATACGTTGTGTGGACAAGCCCTTACAGGCCCTTTATGTTACGCCTCACATTGTACGTGAGTGTCTGATGTTTTTAGATATATTCGCTACCTGCATCCCGGGATTGGTCTAGCCTTGTATAATACTGTCATGTCGTCACTATGAGAAGTATGGAACTTTTGACTCGTTTAAATTGTGTATTTAGTATGGTACAGGTTAGGCACTGAAGCATATTACATTTAGTGAGACTTTGAGAACAGTTTTTGGTGAGTAATGTATACGTTATTGAAGACAATTCTGACTTTGTATTTTCCCTTTTGTATTGTGTAATGGCACATAGTGGAAATGAAATGGGCTTTTATAGAAATGCTTCTTATCCATTCCTGTGGGGGATATACTCCTCATAGTGTCAGAGGTCAGTAGAGAACTGCTTTACCATGCATTACTATGCCTCCTGGCAGTAGACCGTTTAATAAACATTCATCACGAAGATACTAGGCGCACAGTCTTCTAAATAAATGCCTCGCAGAAAAAGTGTAGCTCCAAACTCTTAAGGTACAGAACTATTAAAGCCACCCAGCAGCTTCTAATGTTTTATTGTTTTAACATTACAGCGGTGTAATTATTTGTAGGGCCCCAGGTTATAGTGGTTTGCCCCATGTCAAGTGACTTTCCATTCTTTCTTTAAACAACATGACAGGGTCATCAGATTTTTCTGACCTTATTTGACTCACAGAGTTGACAGAGAGTGGATATTCAGTCTAAGGTAACCATGAAGAAATGGCCATATGTGAGAACGAAATAAGTCTTACTAACTAGGCCGTCTTTGTTCTGTGACAGATGACATTGTAGGAAAAAAGGGAAGTATATATATAAATTTCGCATGGACCTAAGTATTCAGACCTTTTGCTATGACACTTGAAATTTAGCTCTGGGGGCCTCCCATTACTCTAGATAATCTCTGAAATGTTTCTACAGCTTGATTGGAGTCCACCTGTGGTAAACTAATTTGATTGGACATGATTTGGAAAGACACACCCCTGTCTATATAAGGTCTCACAGCTGACAATGCATATCAGAGCAAAAACCAAGCCATGAGGAGGAAAGAGTTGCCTGTAGAGCTCAGAGACAGGATTGTGTGGAGGTACAGATCTGGAGAAGGATGCAAAAAAATGAAAGCTCCCAAGAGCACAGTGGCCTCCACAATTCTTAAATGGAAGAAGTTTGGAACAATTATGACCCCTCCTAGAGCTGGCCGCCCCACCAAACTAATCGGAGAGAAGGGCCTTGGTAAGAGAGGTGACCAAGAACCCAATGGTCACTTCAAGTTAAGAACTATATATATATATATATATATATATATATGTGTATATATTATACACACTGTATTTTTCCCCAATAGCGCAAAGAACAAAATAGACAGCATCCAAATTCACTTTAGTATGCATGGTGTAAGTCAACCAGGGGGCTCCGTTCAACTGACCGGACACAATATATCCCCCCACAATATCATCTGTCACAGAACAAAGACAACCTAGTTATATATATTACAGTATATATTGCTATTACATAATATGCTCTCTTCAGGTCATGAAAATGTAGTAAATGATTGCTCTGTTTCCAATATGCTTTATACTTTCTGTATCCATTCTATGGCCTTTAAAGTGTAGCTAAATATTTGACAAACTTCGTGTCTGTTCGGCTTTTTCCGGAAAGCCGATGTATCGTGTACGGGCTCATAGACTTTCTATTGAGTCCGTACACCAATACATTTATTTCCAGAAAAAGTCGAACAGACACGAAGCGGCTGAGCGCTCACACGAGCGCTTCAGCTACTTCTTTCTAGCAATTGGTGACATGACATGTCAGAAGTTTGTCAAAAGTTTATCTACACTAGTTACTGCAATTCAATAGGAAACTCCCTTGTCTACTACCAGTGGATAAAAATCTATCGTAGTCATGTTCAGGACTGATCAGACTTGCTCTTCTAATTAGCCGTTCACCTGTGTGATTATCACATGACCAGGACACATGCACACTGCTGTGTTACGGATTCCTGTTGTTCATACCGATAATGCGGCGCCCATAGAAATCTGTGGCCCATACTTTACCTTCATGTGCCTCTATCTTCAGCCTGAAAAATTAGAACATGTTCCACCGTATGGCGCATTACGTCACTTCAAGGGAAGAGTAGGGCGTCGTACAGAGGAAGCGTATGGCGGCACAGATCGTATCTATGGTTACTTAATGCGGACCTGTATAGCCGTTTTTTGTTATGTCTTTTTAGCATTTTAAAACACATCTATACCAATTATTATTGGTTTCTATTCACACACATTTTTAAAAGTTTATTGCAAATGAAAAATATTATGCAAAGAAATCTGTGTCTAAGGGCAGTTTGTGTGCATTCGGCAACGGTGCTATGAAAACGTGGCCTTCATCCGTTATGTCACCATTTACGTTACATCAGGAAAGAACCCATAACTAAGGGATACTTACATCTTTTATATCGGTTTCTTAGTGATTTCGCTATTATACTAGAAATGTTATAAACTGAAGGCTTTTCATATTCATCTCTATGTAGAACATGCTGTATTGGTCAATAAATACAATCAAAGAATGAAAACTCTTCTGAATAAATAGCAGGTGCACAACATGAACAAAAGGAAAGCTTTCATATCCGCACTGAATGACAGGTCCTCAGACAAAAGTTGGGAAAGGTCAAAAGAAATTGGATAATTCAGAATGCACGAATTTTGCAAATAAAAGCAAAATACAAGAAGAAAGTATTTTACTCTGTTGTAGCTAACGGGTTATAATCACTTTGAGTATAACCTTTTTAGAGAGAATTATCAAGTGAGGGCACTAGCATAAATCTGTATTTTTCTCCATATATGCGGATATGTTCTCCATGTCCAAATAAGAATATTTACAGGTACTCCTAATCGTTCTTGATCTACAATGTCTTGCTTGCTGAAGCAGCAGTTTGTCATTCAGAGATGATGATATTGCTGTAACTTAGAAAAGCCTTTTGGAGTTAAAGGCGTTTCCGGGATTAGAAAAAAGGGACAGGCTTTTTCCCCCCAGAAATAGCACTACTGTTTGTCCTTAGGCTGTGTCTGGTATGGCAGCTCTCCTCTTTTCACTTGAATATAGCGATGAACTGTAATATCAGATACACCCCATGAAAAAAGTGGCGCTATTTTATGAGGAAAGAAAAATGGACCATTTTTTCTAAGGGCCTGTTCACATCACCGTTCGGCTTCCGTTTTTAACGGATCCGTTAAACTTTAACGGAAACCCTGTTAAAACCAAAAACAAACGGAAGCCCTCATTTATGTTTTCGTCGGATCTGTTTTGACGGATCCGTCAGTAAAACGGATCCTTTACATTCCGTTTGCGTCCGTTCGTATCCGTTTACAACGGATCCGTTATTGTTGATACTACTTGTTTTTGTTTACATTTTTCTGCACATGCTCAGCTCTGAAAAATGATGTGTTTGCAGAGCTGAGCAAAGATAATATAAAAATTTTGGCACCGTCCTTTAAAAAGTCATAATTTTTGAAATACAGCAAAACAATACCCATATACACCCCAAAACAGCCAAATGTATAGAGACTCTTACAGAGCGGACCACTGCAATACACATATACACCCCAAAACAGTCAAATGCATAGAGACCCTTTACAGAGCAGACCACTGCAATACACATATACACCCCAAAACAGCCAAATGTATAGAGACTCTTACAGAGCGGACCACTGCAATACACATATACACCCCAAAACAGTCAAATGCATAGAGACCCTTTACAGAGCAGACCACTGCAATACACATATACACCCCAAGACAGCCAAATGCATAGTCGACTGCGCTATTGATTCCGTCGTTAAAACGGAAACCTGCCGGAATGGTGACGAACGTAAACGTTTCCGTCACCATTGATATCAATGGTGACTGAAACGGAAGCTGTGGTTTCAGTTTGACTTTCCGTTGTGGGGTTCCCCCGACGGAAAACTCAGACGGAACCCCGGAGCAGAAAGCCAACGCTGATGTGAACAGGCGTGTAAAATTTTAAATCTAAACTTAAAAACAATGACAAAACCCCAAAATACCTATTTTTTTTTAAATTCTTTTTTGGGTAGAGTGAGCACTTCTCTGCTCAAAATGGAGTGTCTGTGTTGCAACTTGCACAGTCTGCAAAAAACTATTTCTAAACATGCTCAGCTCTGCAAAATGATGTGTTTGACGGAAAGCAATAACGGAATGCCTTCAGTTTGCTTCCGTCTGCTTCCGTTGGCCCATTGACTTCAATGATAAAACTAAAACAGAAATGTCATTTCCGTTAGGGATCCGTTTTATCGACGGAAACAATAGTGTTGCAGGCTGCGTTATTGTTTCCATCCAAAAAACGGATCCCTAACGGAACGGAAGCGAACTGATGCCAACGGACACTTTGTATTACCATTGATTTCAATGGAATTTATTAAATGGAACATCTATTTTCCGTTTGTCTGTTCCTCTGACGGAAGAGATAAACGGAAAGCCAAACGGTGATGTGAACAGGCCGTAATCCTGGAAGCCCCCTTAATGAACGGACTTTTGGTCACATATCCATATACAAATATACTTGTAGACTCCCCTGTCCTCTCCTCCCCTAGGTCATGTGTATGTGTTACTCCCATACTCATTGCCCTGTGCTTAGCCCACATAAACTATGCAATGTAAAACTCCTCCTCATTCCATTCATTTTAATAGAGGTCACAACCTGGGAGAAAAAAAGCAATAATAATTCTATAATAAGATTTGCAATTTTTAAAAGAAATGTGGAGGAGTTGACCGTAGCAACCAATCAGATTGTTTATTTTATATTCAATAAGACCTCTGAAAAAGAGAGCTGAAATCCGATTGGGTGCTCCACCTTTCTTTTGCACCAGTTTTGATAAATCTCCCCATAGTGTGTTATGTTTCATCTCTACAACACGTGTAAAACTTACAACAGGTGATTTGCCTAAGACCACTACTTTATAATTCTTATATTTATCATAATTAACTTCTATTATGCTTGTTTTATATTATGCTATTAATTGTTATGATAAGAGGCAAAGTATAAAGAAAATTCCCCCTTATTGGCGCTGTTCCTCTGTAGAGTGCTTCAGATAATCCTTACACTTCCGTTCTGTATGGTTGGATGATCAAAGCAAGGAAATCCGTGGCCAAGTGGTGTAAACTTTGAAGATTGTGTTTTTAGCCTGAGGAAAACACCGGTCCGGTCTCGAAACCGTAGCTATTTTACTTATTTTATAAAAACACTGAATAAACCTTCAAAGTTTACACCACTTGGCCACGGATTTCCCTGCTTTGATCATCCAATCATACAGAACGAAAGTGTAAGGATCATCTGAAGCACTCTACAGAGGAACAGCGCCAATAAGGGGGGATTTTCTTTATCCATTGCCTCTTAACATATCGCCAACAGAACCCCTGTGGATCTCTGTACGAACCCCGGGCTTCAGTACCCTATATCATATAGGTGCATCAGGATGTTGTACTCCGAGCACAACCCCCCAAGGTGAGCGCAACTTGATCACCCCCAGCACCACTCCTCCAAAATCCTTTGGGATGATGCACTATGTGCGCCGTGTATTTTTTGTCTTCTCCTAAACAATTAAATGTTATGAAGCACCCTCCTAATACCATTTAATCGGCCCACAAGAGAGAAAACCTAAGTAGATTTTCAATGTTGGGAAACGGTTTGGCGGTCTGACATGTAGTGCCTATGAAGCCCCTTTTTAAAGTGACTATTTGAGTAGAGTACTATGGATTAAAGAGCCAGCTCCAGACTAGGTTAAAGTGTAAGGGAGTTCACCTGGTTATCAATGACTTTACAACAGAAGTGTTGACGTTTTGGACAGGTCCACCGGATAAGAGTATATGTCCACGCATGGGTCTCTTATCACAAAACGAGCCTAGGGACAGTCATGAATGGAAAGATGCTGATTATGCCTTTTATACCATTTAGACCAAATCTTTCATTTATTTTCCTGGGCGCAAGTATTAATGGAGAATTAATTGGAAATAATTTTTATGAGGTATCAATTATTTTGAGGCAAGAACTAGTTAACTTTTACCCATGATGGATAAATTAGTAGAATAAAGCTGTATCCAATGTATTGTTATATGAGGAAAAATGAGGGGAACCATCTTTAAGATGGATAGATTCATAGAAATCGTGGAATGTTTGAGATTTTTTACAAGCCAAACGGAGGATGGAGTATGTCGAATTGTATAGTCACCAAGAGTCGAAACATAAATTAACTCTCTCACCCTTAATGATGCCGTTTGATCTTAAGAAATTGACGATGTGACATTATAAAATTGGTTTAACTCCCAAAATAACCACATTTGTAGTTGTCGCTGTTTTCACGTATAAAGACAAACATCTCATTCCCCTTGTCTGATCCAATACGTTCCTTGGAACCTTGTTAGTTTGGCTTTAAAATAATGCACAGAGGATTTGAATCTAATCTTTCAGGTCTTGTATTTATTGTCAAAAAAAATTATTCATTTTTTATTTAATTTTTTGCCATTTAATAAGAACTTTTGTTTATAATATTCCTCTAACTTTGTTGAATTTTGTGATTTTTCTAGGTTGATTTGAAGTTCATTACAAAAATAAATCTCAAATCAACTTTTAACCATGTGTAAAACATGTTAGATTTCCATTTAGTTACCTCATAATTCAAACTTAGAGGCAGTGGAAGGAACAGGTCTGAGTATGAAAATGTCAGTTTAATGTGGAAATATTTCACAGGATGTTTTCCAGAAAATTGATATTTTAGCCACAAGTGTCACAAAGTGCTGTGAAATCACTCTGATCCGTTTCATTGAAGGATTACTGTGTATCATCGGTAAACGTTACAATCCATATTCCGAGGATGTCTGCAAATTGAGCAGAAATATATTGCTTTGTTTGCTACTTAACTGTGTGAAGTTTATGTAACGTTGGAGAATTTATGTAGGTTTTATGTTAGTCCATGCTTTCTGCTAATTTATGTCCGTCTGTTGTGTGTAAAGTTGCTTGTAGAATTGTAGCTTGCTTCATCTGACTACAGTCACCCGTATGTAAAGAATATACAATGTCATTTGCTGTTATTTACTATGTGATTAATTTGACCATAACTGAAATGTAATAATTTCTGCCATAATTCACTTTGCTTTTTTCCTTGTTTTAAAAATTGGTACTAGCCGGATCCTGGACGCATACAGGTAAGAAGAAAGCAATGCAAGCAATCCACTGTACTCGTCCTTACAGAGCTTTTCCTCCTAAAATAACCTATGAATCGAAGTTCATTGAGTTGTCTTCTTCTGTCAAGTTCTTAAGTTCTTCCATTTTAGACACTCTCATTCAAGTTTGGGGATCACCCTGACACACCTGAAACTTGTTAAAGGGATTGTACAAGATTAAAAAGAACATGACTGCTTGCTTTCAAAAACAGCACCACATCTGTCCAATGGTTTAGTGTGGTATTGCAGCTCAGCCCTATTCACTTTAATAGAGCTGAGCTGCAATACCTGACACAACATGTGTACAGGTGTGGCGCTGTTTTTGGAAGAAAGCAGCCGTGTTTTTCTAATCCTTGACAACCCCTTTAATATCAACTGGGCAACTGTGTTTTGTTTTCCTTTGTTGTGCCCCTTGCACTGGAACTCAAGTATACAGAGCCCATTGAAATTAATCATCTATTTCTTTGATGGCTGGCTTAGAGCCTTGCTGGGCAGGTTTTTCTCATAGTGGAGAGTCCTTAACAGGGAACCCGTTCCCCCACTATTGCCTCATTATGCGAACATTGGACAAATGGAAAAAGATTATCAATTTTTTATTTTTTTTTGTAAGATTGTATGGTATTATTGCAAGTCCCACAGGTTTTCACCCAGATTTCACAGACTCTTGAATGGCAAATCTACCTAGTTATGCAGTGCCATGGGAACGGAGGATATACCATGATGACTACCTTCACAGAAGAGGACATATTAAGAGGATTTTTTTCCCCTGGGGTTGCTTTTAAGCAGCCCACTAAGCCATTAAAGGAAAATTCCTGCAAAACGAATACCGTGTTCTATATAGTGCAGTCTCTGAGTCATGTACCATCCCCCTCAGTCATAAAACAGTGTATTAGCCTGGACTATTCTCTTCGATATGTGTATGCTGATTAAATAATCACTCTACACAAAAACCATTACGTTG
Organism: Rhinoderma darwinii; assembly: GCF_050947455.1. Classification (NCBI taxonomy): domain Eukaryota; kingdom Metazoa; phylum Chordata; class Amphibia; order Anura; family Rhinodermatidae; genus Rhinoderma; species Rhinoderma darwinii. The sequence goes on along the minus strand of NC_134687.1, from coordinate 567,440,514 downwards.
GAGGCTTTTAAAAGGTAACTCCAACCAAAACAAATCCTGTATAACTTAATTTAAATGTGTTGCCTTTTGTAAATTCTTCACCCACCATAGTAAGGAGCTTCACTTTGACACCAGTAATGCTGCCATAGTAGTGTAGCAACCCCAGTGCTGATTTAGGGCAGCTCAATATTGTGCTGGCACAAGGGGCAGACACAGACAGCAGAGGACCCCTGTGCAAGAATATATGAACCCCATGCCCTCCAATATCTCATCATAACGCACCCAGCGAAGTCTCTGTAATAATGCACTAGTAATAATAGCGAGCTATAAAACGAGTTATCTCAGTTCTTGACATGCAATCTGAACGTCAGTAAGCACAGTACCTGCTAGCTGCTTCTAGGTTCGTTAGCTGTTCTGTCACTTTGTTATAGATTGAAAATGGTGACACAATTACAGTAGGGATGAAAGAAAATGTGCAGAAAAGAAAACCGAATGCTACATTGGGTAGTATGTATATACAAGAGTAACTAGCTGACCGCAGCGAACAAGAGATTCCGCGCTCACCTGGAGTGGTTGTGCACAGGAACAACCTTTTGTGTGGCCGATAGAGAGTCTGGTGGCTTCCCTCAGTCCACAATCGAGGAGATCAATGTCTGAGGAAGGGATTATATATCCTGAAACGCGTTACCAAAGTAGAGTGAAATAAAGTACCTTCTTGATTCAACACATCGATATCTTGATGTTTATCCTATTTGGAGTGCGGCCCCGTAGAACTCCCTAACATTTCTTCACCATACCGTGTCTGAAAAGCTGATCCCATTTTATCTTTAAATATGTTTTTGAACTCGTTGAAACTCCTGTTTTTAACTCCTTTTTCTTTTTTACTTTCTAGTTATTGTGTAAATGGATTATTTTATGGCTTATATCTGCAAAAAAAATTATCCTTAAACCAGCTTAAAGGCACATGAGAAATAAATTTGCAAGGCCGCTAAGGTGTTTTTGTTTAGTTGCTTGTGTGATTGTTCGCATCTCTTTGGAGGGTAACTATCAATGGAAGAACACCTTTTATTGTGAATATCTGCTTGTAAGTCATAGGTTTTAAGATTAGAAGGATGGAAGCGTTAAAATGGCAGTAGGGTGCAAAGAGCAGAGTAAAAATTAGCTGAAAAATTAATATCTTGCAGTATATTCCTGTTTTCACCGGTAATTAAAAAGTGGTCTTTGACTCCTATACCAGCTGGTTGTAAACTTAGTCTGGCATTGATTTCCATTCTGGACCATGGAATCTACTGTGTGAGTATTTTACTGTATCTCTAGTGTCTATAAGATTCCCTTATTATTTCCGTAACAGTTCACCCTGATTGGGCTCCTCCTATAATGGATGCAATGTATACAAATGATCATACACTATATGGGCAAAATTATTGGGACACACCTAATAATTGAATTCAGGTGTTTCATTCAGTCCCATTACCACAGGTGTATAAAATCCAGCCCTAGCCATGCAGTCTGCCTTTAGGGTATGTTCACACGTAGTCAACCAAAACGTCTGAAAATCCAGAGCTGTTTTCAAGGGAAAACAGACCCTGCTTTTCAGACGTTTTTTTACCAACTCGCGTTTTTCGCGCCGTTTTCGCGGCGTTTTTTACGTCCGTTTTTGGAGCTGTTTTCATTGGAGTCTATGAGAAAACAGCTCCAAAAACGTCCAAAGAAGTGTCCTGCACTTCTTTTGACGAGGCTGTATTTTTACGCGTCGTCGTTTGACAGCTGTCAAACGACGATGCGTAAATAACAGGTCGTCTGCACAGTACGTCGGCAAACCCATTCAAATGAATGGGCAGATGTTTGCCGACGTATTGGAGCCGTATTTTCAGACGTAAAACGAGGCATAATACGCCTCGTATACGTCTGAAATTTGGCCGTGTGAACATACCCTTACAGACATTTGTGAAAGAATGGGTTGTTCTGAAGAGATCACTGAATTGGGGCGTGGTACTGTAATAGCATGGCACAGTTGTAACAAGTCAGATCATGAAATGTCTTCCGTCCTCTTTATTCCACAATCAACTGTGCATGGTGTTATTCCAAAGTGGAAGCGTCTAGGAACCACAACAACTACGCCACAAAGTAACAGAGTGGGGTGGCCGAGTGCTGGTTCGCATAGTGCATAAAAGTCGCAATGTTCTGCTGACTCAATAACTGCAGAGCGTTACCTAAACTGGACACCAATAAGGAATCACATAAATGTTTAAAGAGAACCTATCATATAGAAGAAATAAATATAATATAAATAAAGGTAAAAAATATATATATTTAAGTAGATTTTATAAAAAAATAATTTACTTTCACTATTTCTAAGGGTCTGTTTTGGAGAGCGAAGTCCCCACCAAGCCGTCCCAGCATGTTTAGAGGGGTTGTCCGGGCAGGTGCTGGTTATTCAAACTGATGATCTATCCACAGGTCAGGTCATCATTATATGATTGGTGGGGGTCCAACAGCCGGACCACGCCCTGATCAGCTGCCTCCGGGCACCAGATGTTATGCAGTGTTCAGTGCCGGAAGCAGATGGCTCCGTCCACTGCATATCGCAGTACTGCAGAACTGCCGCTATACTGTGAGCAGAGCCATCGGCTTCCGGCACGGACAACTGGTGCTGCTGATCGGTGCGGACAACCCTTTATGCTGCTGATGTGCATTGCCTCTTAAAGGCATGGCCAAGCCTCGCAAGATCGAAAACCTTATATGTTAGGGCCCTGCAGTTTTGTGAGATTTCAGCAATGCCTCTTAGGGATTCTTTAAAGTATGAATGAATTCCACATTATTGACTGCTAGTATGAATTATGTAGTATCTTAAGCGTATAACCGACTCTCCTCTGTTATTTTCATGTGGTGGTGATAACAGATAAGTTTATTCTGACAATCTTAAAAAAAATATGAGCTTCCCATGGACTCTGGCCAGTAGCTGTACTAAAAAAAAAAAAAATATTTTTTTATAGTAGATTTGGAACTGAATTTGTATTTAATTTTTATGGTTTTTGTTATGTTGACCCTTTCCCTTCTTTAATTGTGCATTACTATAGATTGTATTAGTGATCAATGTTATGTCAAAGGAGCATGAACTTTTATATGTAAAAATTAAAGCAACTGTGACTACAAGTGTTAATTTACTGACTTTATATCTATATGTTAAAAAAAGCAATTTGAGGCAAATAATTCTGAACATTTAGTATAGTTGTTTCAATGGAATTATTAAAAGGCTAATACATGTTAGTCCTAATGGCTGGATTATGGCTCTGGACAACTATGAGGTATCCATAGCAGTCTGAGGCCATACTGTATTTCCAGATGCCTCTTATTTCAGAGGCACTATACAGCGGCACATCAAGTGCCTACGACTCTGTACTATGGGAGCTTTAAGGGCACTGTGTACTGCTATACAGGCTCTGTGAGACCTCCGTGGCTTACATCATATTGCTAGATGCATCTTTTATAGAGGCTGCTCCTTACAATTCCTTGTAGTCATTAATTGACTTTTAAATGTAAGTCTGTAATCATATTTATCATAGGAAGCCTGATATATTATAAATTGTAGGTTTTGGGTTCAGTATTTAGTCCACAAAAAGACATTCAAACATAAAGAGAACCTGTCACCAGTTTAGTAAAGCCCAATTTCCTACGTCGTGTCTTAGGTGCTGTCACGCTGATGTCAGTGTAATTTGTGTCCAATCCGTTTTTTACCTTCTGAGTTATATGCCCTTTTCTTATTAAGGCTAATTAGCCTATACTAGCCAAAAGGGGTCGTAACGCTGAGGTTTCCCTGGGGGCGGTGTCTGTGTTGGCTGTAGGACGCTGGGAAGGGGAGAAGCTGTATGATGCCGATAGGACAGCGTCATACAGACACCACCCCCAGAGAAACCTCAGCGTTACTACCCTTTTGGCTAGTATAGACTAATTAGCCTTAATAAGAAAATGACTTGTAACTCGGAAAGTAAAAAACTGATTGGACACAAATTACACTGAACTCGTCAGCGTGACATTGCCTATGACACGAGGTAGGAAATTAGGCTTTACTGAACTGGTGACAGGTCCTCTTTAACAGCAACCATATAAGTTTTATGGCTTTTTCTGCAGTAGCTTGCCTTTGGTGTGACAACCGACCAGCCAGCTAATCGGCTATGCGGCATAATGTACTGCATAATGTCAAATATATTGTTTTTGTATTAAATTCAAGATTTCTCCCCACATTGTAAATCACTAGGAACAGAACTGGAAATTGCATGTGTGTGTGTATATGTGTGTGTATATGTGTGTGTGTGTGTGTGTGTGTGTGTGTGTGTGTGTGTATATATATGTGTATGTGTGTGTGTATATATATATATATATGTGTGTGTGTGTGTGTGTGTGTGTGTGTGTATATATATATATACACTACCGTTCAAAAGTTTGGGGTCACCCAGACAATTTTGTGTTTTCCATGAAAACTTATATTTATCAAATGAGTTGCAAAACATTGACAAGGTTAGAAATAATGATTTTTATTTAAAATAATAATTTTCTCCTTCAAACTTTGCTTTCGTCAAAGAATGCTCCATTTGCAGCAATTACAGCATTGCAGGCCTTTGGCATTCTAGCTGTTAATTTGCTGAGGTAATCGGGAGAAATTTCACCCCATGCTTCCAGAAGGCCCTCCCACAAGTTGGATTGGCTTGATGGGCACTTCTTGCGTACCATACGGTCAAGCTGCTCCCACAACAGCTCTATGGGGTTGAGATCTGGTGACTGCGCTAGCTACTCCATTACAGATAGAATACCAGCTGCCTGCTTCTTCCCTAAATAGTTCTTGCATAATTTGGAGGTGTGCTTTGGGTCATTGTCCTGTTGTAGGATGAAATTGTCTCCAATCAAGCGCTGTCCACAGGGTATGGCATGGCGTTGCAAAATGGAGTGATAGCCTTCCTTATTCAAAATCCCTTTTACCTTGTACAAATCTCCCACTTTACCAGCACCAAAGCAACCCCAGACCATCACATTACCTCCACCATGCTTGACAGATGGCGTCAGGAACTCTTCCAGCATCTTTTCAGTTGTTCTGCGTCTCACAAATGTTCTTCTGTGTGATCCAAACACCCCAAACTTCGATTAGTCTGTCCATAACACTTTTTTCCAATCTTCCTCTGTCCAATGTCTGTGTGCTTTTGCCCATATTAATCTTTTCCTTTTATTAGCCAGTCTCAGATATGGCTTTTTCTTTGCCACTCTGCCCTGAAGGCCAGCATCCCGGAGTCGCCTCTTCACTGTAGACGTTGACACTGGCGTTCTGCGGGTACTATTTAATGAAGCTGCCAGTTGAGGACCTGTGAGGCGTCTATTTCTCAAACTAGAGACTCTAATGTACTTGTCTTGTTGCTCAGTTGTGCAGCGGGGCCTCCCACTTCTCTTTCTACTCTGGTTAGAGACTATGTGTGCTGTTCTCTGAAGGGAGTAGTACACACCGTTGTAGGAAATCTTCCGTTTCTTGGCAATTTCTCGCATGAAATAGCCTTCATTTCTAAGAACAAGAATAGACTGTCGAGTTTCACATGAAAGCTCTATTTTTCCAGCCATTTTGAGAGTTTAATCGAACCCACAAATGTAATGCTCCAGATTCTCAACTAGCTCAAAGTAAGGTCAGTTTTATAGCTCCTCTAAACAGCAAAACTGTTTACAGCGGTGCTAACATAATTGCACAAGGGTTTTCAAGTGTTTTCTAATCATCCATTAGCCTTCTAACACAGTTAGCAAACACAATGTACCATTAGAACACTGGAGTGATGGTTGCTGGAAATGGGCCTCTATACACCTATGTATATATTGCATTAAAAACCAGACGTTTGCAGCTAGAATAGTCATTTAGCACATTAACAATGTATAGAGTGTATTTCTGATTGAATGTTATCTTCATTGAAAAAAACTGTGCTTTTCTTGCAAAAATAAAGAAATTTCTAAGTGACCCTAAACTTTTGAACGGTAGTGTATGTATGTATGTATGTTTCTTAGCTGTATACAGATTTTCGTGTCTTTTCCATTTTAACAGGATATGTATTTTGTTCTCTTTCAGAAAGAACTGAGCCTACCAAGACGAGGAAGCCTGTGAGTAAATGAGTTGTATTTGCTGTAATGTCTCTAGTGAAGACTGATATTGAATTCATATTGATGTTTTATTCATAGAGCCGATATTGGCGGCTGAGTTACAAAGCACACACTGTATGCAAAGTTTAATATTGCAGCTCCTGTTGATTAGTATTTGTCTTACATGTTTTATGGGGACAAGAATCAACATATAGCAGAGATATGATAAGCAGTAAAGCATGTGCCGCTCTCTTGATTGGATTGTAATTTGTGCTTTTATTGATTGACTTCTGTCCTTTCATTCTCCTTGGCGATTACCTAAGAATGTATATTTCACATTTGGAGTTGTGTGTCACACTGTAAAGCTGAGCACAATAGTTATGGAAAGTTACTAATTATTTTATATTATAATGGTGGTATTCATCTCTCTAAGTCGATCGTTCAATCACTTGATTTGGTCTATACCACGAAAGCAGTTAAGTCATTGGATCGCCTGTATAAAGTGTCAAACACCCAAACCAGATCACACCAGCTGTGCATGAGCAAGTAGTTGCAGATGCAAAAATTTATAGACCATATTCGGTTTTATTGAGCATGCACCAGTACCGTAGCTATTACGTGCATCAGATTTACATGTAACTTTATTGTGTTTTAGTGAATTTGACGCATGTCAAACTTTCCAGTAGATTTTGTAGGTGAGGAACAGTTGAAGTTGTCTGTTTATACATACAGGAAATTGGATCTGAACTTTTTACATTGTTTCCAATTAAGTTCAATTCTCAAGGCGAATATCAATTTGAGAAATTGCAACAGTTATTAATGCTTTTTGTCAAGTTTGCTTCAATGACTCTTCCACTAGATTTTCTGTGGGGTCGCTAGAAAACACATAAAATATAGCGCTTAATTTCACAAAACCAGCAAAAGATGCCCCCTGCACAGCTTGCCCTTAGTATAGATATGTTATTCCCTTTAACCAAATGATAGCAAATCCGTAAAGACAGGGTTACCCTTTAGGCCTCATGCCCACTCCGTATTTTTTATTCAGTGTGCTATCCGTTGTTTTAACTGATGGAACCCTGACACATTAATTTCAATGGGGGCCAAGCACACTTCCGTTGTTTTAACGGTACCGTGCGGCCGTTCCGTCAAAAGTAGTGCAGGTCCTACTCCTGCCCGTTTTTGACAGAATAGTCTCGGCCTTTGCATTGATTTGGTCTGTGAAACAACGGACTGCACACGGAAGCCATCCTTGTGCGGTCCGTGTTTCAGGGAACCGTCATTAGCGGTCGTATAACGGCCGATGGAAGTGTGCATGCCGCCTTAATTCCGTTTTAGACCACATCTCAGTTTGCCTTCTTAATGTTTATCATGGCTGCTTTCAATAAAGGTGTAGATTGTATGTTTGATATACATCCGTATAAATCACTAATACCGTGTGTCAATCTTTTCTTATTATGTTGATAACATAGCTGATGTGAAATAACTTTATCCGAGCGTATGTAATAGATTTACAAATATTAAAATCTAGCTTGCATTGCACTGATAATGGGTTAATGTGTTTGGTGTGGTCATTTTATTGTCCGTAGGTTGTGTATATTCAGAAATACAACTGCTGTCATCTTTAACATTGTGGAGATCATTTTATGACGGTGTCTGGTGGTATGAGTAGGATATAGCCTGCTGTACTGTCATAGCAAGAGATATGAGCGGCGTCTGAAATTATAGTGATGACAAATAGTAGCCTCCATTATATTTGTTCATGACTGTGATAAGCCAAAAGATTGATGACATAATATTTATTTTCATAGCTGACAAAAAATGATTTATTTCTTTACTACCTTTGTTTCATTTCTAAGTAGTTATGAAACAAAGAATTCATAAAGCGTTCGTTTTCCTGCAATATGTTTGAATAATTACTGGCATGATACACTCTTTTGACAATCACCTGATGTAATGTCGTTTAGTAGCCTGTACTCTCTATGCACTTTATGCACTGATGTACTGGTGAGCTTGTGATGGGCTTGTGTTTATACGCAGCAGCCAATCCGGAGAGACAGAGCTGCAGCGTGGAGATAACAGCAGCCTGAACCAATGATGAGACAGGAGGTGAATTTCAGACTACCTTACATTCCCTGTATGTTCTGTAGCCAAGATTAAGTCACAGATCACAGCTCTGCCCTAACTTTGCAGCGGTAAATAGTCAATCAGCAAGAAACTGATGAAAATAAAAGGTAATCATCACCTATAGCTCCTGACCTACATATCATTTTTGATCTTGCAGTATGACTTTAAATCCTCCAGCATATTGCTCCAATGTATGTTAGAATACGTGCATGTCACGGTCCAATTGTTCAGTTCCATCATTCCTTCCCACTTCTGCCTGAAAACAAAATCATTTTTTTTTTAAATTTATATTTATGCCTGCCATTTATAATGGAGGGTGGAGAATTGTGCAGCTGTCCAGGGCACGCTATGGGTAGTTTGTGGTCTTAACTGACATGTGTCTTGTGTTTGTTTATGTACCGTGTATATATGTGGGGTTTAAAAAAACATATTCAAATACCATATAAGAGAATCGCATGTTAATAGAGAGGGGGAGGCTTCCCTGTTTAGGATTATTTTCTATTACACCCTGTTCACATCACGTTGTGGCCTTCCATTGAAGGTATACGTCGGAGTAACCATCGTAAGATTGGACATCTTGATCTCAAATAAAATGTGCTTTAATTTATCAAGTTTTTTTGTAAATTTAACTTTTTTTTTTTCTTATAGAATTAGTTGCTAATTGTTAATGAATAATGTAACAAACCCTCAGTGGTAAAGATGTAAATAATCAAGGTAGATGTAAATTAAGTATTTTACATTATGAACACAGAAAATATATTCATGTTCTTCCTTTTGTAGCTTTGTTAGAAGTATCCAGTATTTTGTTGTGCCACTGACATATTTATATAATTATTTTATTAGGCAGAGTAGTAGTATATGAAATAGTTTTATTCTAGTATCACATAATCTTTCTTGAACAAGCATGTGTGATTAATTTTCTGGGGACATATCATGCTTCTCTAAAGGCTATGTGCACCTTTGAAAACTTGTTGTTTTTTTTTTAATTTTATGTTAATAATGTGTTTGGCGAAACTTTCTAATTACTTTTAATTTTTTTTACAAATTTACTTTTTTAGAAACCTTTCTGGAAAAATGTAACGTAGATATTTGATGTGTGGAGAGGAAATCCTATGTAGGTAATAAAATGGTTCTTACACGGCTTTGCAGGCAAATAACAAATGTTTTTTAGTGTTAAAGTATGAGCTAAAGACAGCGGGTGTTCTATAGTATATCCATCTATTGGATTGCGCCCATAAAACCAGCAAAAATAGACAACCAGAAAGTATGAACAGCGAGTTCGTTTTTATGGTTTTGTAGAATTTGTGACCTTTAAAATTGGTTTTGCAATAGATCTATTCAGTTGCAATATTCTCATAAACCAAACAGTAGAAAGATAATGATGTATAAAGAGCTAACCTTCCCATAATAAAGAAGACTGGGGAAGTATAATGGAATACATGTAAAGTGTGGATTATATCTCATGCTTTATGAAGAACTCATCACATACAACATTATGACTGTCTCCATTCACTCTCCGTGTGATCTGGCTTAGGCCTCATGCACACAAACATATTTTTTTCCTCCCGAAAATACGAGTACTTTGTCACACGTATTCGACCCATATTCCGCCAGCATTTACGGACCCGTGCCCGTAAATACGGGCCCGTTGTCACAAGTATTCCATTCGTATTTACGGACCCGTTTTCTCTGCAAAATTGCACTGCACTAATCAGCAACCCCTTCTCTCTATCAGTGCTGGATAGAGAGAAGGGGCAGCCACTTCAGGCAGAAGTTCCGCAGCGGAACGCAGCGATTGTAAGTAAAGGAAGTTCATACGTACCCCGCTCGTTGTCTTGTTGATGTGTCCCTCTTTTGACATCCAGTCCGACCTCCCTGGATGAGGCGGCAGTCCATGTGACCGCTCCAGTGGTCACATGGGATGAAACGTCATCCCGGGAGGCCGGACTGGAGGAAGAAGCAGGTAAGTTAACTATTAATACTATTAAGTCCAGCGGTAGTCACTGTCCCGGGTGCTGAAAGAGTTACTGCCGATCAGTTAACTCTTTCAGCACCCTGGGCAGTGACTATACCCTGACGTCGCTCCCGTAATTATGTGTGCACACACGTAGCCACCCGTAATTACGGGAGCCCCATAGACTTCTATCGGCCTGCCCGTGCCATAATTACAGCCTGAAATAGGACATGTTCCATATTTTTCAACAGCACGGGCACCTTTCCGTAAATAAAAGGGAAGGTACCCGTGGCCAATAGAAGTCTATGGGCCCGTAGTCACGGGCCATAATTACGGCCGTTTTTACGTTTGTGTGCATGAGGCCTTAATCATAGAAATGTAAGTATTGTTTTAGAAGATAGTTTGGGACAACAAGATAATAGGTGATACCATTTCTCTTTTTATGTAAGAAGGGCAAAGACTAAAATAATAACTGTTCTTTACAAGAATTCTTCATTTCTTAACAAACATACTCGATGACAAATACTGAAAATATATATTGTCCATGATGGCCCCCAGTCTATATGTGAGAAGACGTGACCGTACAATACAATATACAGTAAAAGCTATAATGTGATGAATTTGCCCTTGTGAATGTATGTTGGTTTATGGGGCATTATTGATACTTAACCAATTGTCCAGCTAGTATCTGTGTCACAGTGCATAGTAATGAAAGGAGTGTAAAAAAAAGTTAAAGTAACACTCTGAGCAAAGCTAAAAACACTATTGTAAGTGCAGGACCTGAGGTGGGTGCATGGCACAGGGATCCTCTCAGAACATGACCAGGTAAGGTTACATTCACACGAGCGTATCAGATTCCGTGTGTGTTGCGTTATGCGTCAGTGTGCTTTGCGAGTGCCATGAGTTTTGCGCTCACTCGCAAAGCACATATTTTTTTTTTTTTTCAATCGAATTGGTGCGCAAATCACGCACTGCACACGGATGTGCATCAGTGTGCGTTGCATGATTTTCACGCACCCATTGACTTCAATGGGCGCGTAGGTTCGTGAAAACGCACCAATATAGGGCATGCAGTGAGTTTCACGCAGCTGACTTTTTTTTTTCTTGTCTGAAAGCTTTTCTGCCTATTTTCAGTAACTTTATTTGGACTACAGACGACTTTTTAAAATATAAATATTTAGTAGATCGCACCCCCTCCCATATGTTAACTTACATTCACACGAGCGTATAAGATTCACGCGCGTGAATCTGGTCCGTGTGTCTCGTTATGCATCAGTGTGCTTTGCGAGTGGCATGCGTTATTCATGCACTCGCAAAGCAAATCTCGCTGCATGAAAAATCACACATGTGTGATTGGCCCCATTGAAATCACTGGGTCTGTGTGCTGCACGTGGTTTCCATGCGCAGCCAGGGCTGCCATCAGGAATTTCTGGGCCCCATACAGCCAAAATATCTGGGCCGCCCACCATGGGTGGACAACGGAAAATGTGGCGCTCATATTTGTACGTTGTACGCGTTAACTGATTTTGGTGCTGATGTCAATTACAGTGAACGAAACCATGGAGCAGGCAGCAACCGGTTAATGATCTGGATTTTATTCAGTTTAGCCAAAACGTATCCCACTGTATGGCATACAATGGGATATGTCGCCTGCGGAGTGGAGCTTTCCCAGGGCTGGACTCCCGGGGAAGATCTACTAGCGCTCTACCCAGGGATCCTGGGGCTGTTCCTTATGTCCATATATGTTAGGCTTCGTTCACATCTGCGTCGGACTCCGTTCATGGGTTTCGTCTGACTTTTCCGTCAGGGGAACCCCAGAATGGGAAACAAACAGAAACCATGGCTTTCCATTTGCATTACCATTGATTTCAATGGTAACGCGTCAGTTACAAATGGTTTCCGTTTGTCTCCGTTCTATAAGGTTTCCGTTGTTTTTACGGAATCAATAGCGCAGTTGACTGCGTCGTTTTGATGTATTTTTTTTAACTGCACCTCAAATTCTACATGTGAATATTCCCTCCCCCGCACAAAAACTATTACTAAACTTATCCCTCGCATAACATCTACAGCAAAGCCCCCCTACCCTACACAAATGAACTACAAGGGTCTGTTCACACGTCGAGGTCAAATCACGTTTTTTGCAACAGTTTTTGTAAAATTGCTTTATAACCATGTCATTTGCCATGGTTTTGCGGATATCTCTGCAAAAAAACCAAAACGCAATATGACAATAACCTGTGAGTATATGCTAAATAAGTTCCAACACACATGGCATTTACAGTCAAATCCCCCTTCCCCCACAAAATAATTTAAAGGCTACGCTTTTGAAAACTTTTTTTTTTTTTTAATAAACATGTGTATCAGTGTGTTTTGTGCAACTTTGCAATTGCATTTTATTCAAAATAATTTTAACTTTTTGAGAAAAAACTGCTTTATATCCTGTATACAGAGCAGCTGTATCGTGCGCTGAAACCTGTCTCCTTCAGGTCAGCGGGAATGACGGGTTCAGTGACACGCAGTATAGAGCTGTTAGGCCGGGTTCCCACGGGTCGGACACGCTGCATCAAAATCACGCAGTGTCTCTGACCTGGAACCCGCAGGACATTCCGTCCTAAAATTCGTACCACAATGTGGTGCGGTTTTTCGGACGGAAATTCCTCTGAGTAAAAAAGCGCTCATACTTACACCCTCCTCTGATGTCCGCTCCGGCCTTCCTGGATGATGTTTCAAGCCATGTGATGCTGCAGCCTGTGATTGGATGCAGCAGTCACATGGGATGCAACGTCATCCCAGGAGGTCGGACATGATTTCAATTCCGCACCGCAGGTCAATTATTAAAGTTTATACTGCGTTTTTTTTCCGCAGCGTGTTTGAGATTTACAAAATCTCATCCTTTTTGCTACTACTGTAAATGCTGTGGAATTTCCGCACAGAATTCCATTGCGGAAATTCCGCAGCGTATAGCTACGTGGGAACCCGGCCTTACCGATCACATCTAAGTTATAAACAAAGATGTGATCGATAACCGCTTCATCCGACCGCTGTCACTGAATATGTCGGTCCCAGTGACTTGACGGATTCAGGTCTCAGAACTAGATACAGTTACTCTGTATACAGGATATAAAGCAGCTGTATCTCAAATAGCAAAAATAATTTTTAATAAAATGTAATTGCCCAGTTGCACCAAACACACTGATAACTTTTTTTTTTTTTTTAAATAAAAATGTCTTTCAGAGCCTTTAAACAGAATCCCCTGATATGTCAGACCGCATGTCGGCCGCATTTCCCAGACCGAACACAGTGCAGGGAGCCGGGCTCCTAACATCACAGTTATGTACGATGTCAGGAGTCCCTGCCTCGCTGCGGGAAAACTGTCCTGTACTGTAATCATATTTTCAGCACGGGACAGGGGAGGCAGGGATACCTGGCATCATACAGAACTATGATACTAGGAGCCTGGCTCCCTGCACTGTGTTCGGTCCGGGAAATGCGGCCGACAGGTGAATTAGGCCTTCGGGTCAGTTCACACATAGCGTAAATACTGCAGTTTCTCCGCAACGGAATTCATTGCAAAAAATCTGCAGCAAATACAGTAGCAGCAGAGGGGATAAGATAGAACAAATGTCATCCACACGCTGCGTAAATACTGAGCGGTGAAAACACTCAGAAATTGACTTACGGTGCAGAATTTTATTTCGCATCATGTCAATTGTATTTGTGGAATCGCTGCTTATTTGTTGTGGGTTTTCTCCATTTGAATAGAAAAAAAAATGCAACTCATAAAAAAATCTTCGTTACACAAGAGTCTGGGCTTCTTCCTCCCACCAGCACGGCCTCCTGGGGTGACGTTTCATCCGATGTGACTGCTAGCAGGCCGGCTAAATGCGCCAGTTTCCGCAGCTGACGTTCCGGGCGAAAAACTGCCTCACAGTTTGGTGTGGATCTTCGGCCGAATTCCCTGTGGCGCACAGGGCGGATAAGCTGCGTGGTTTTACGCAGCGGTTCCGCCCCGTGTGAACTCACCGAACAGTTAAGTTCCCCGTCCCCAAGAAAAATTAATAATGAATCCCTTCTCCCACACATACCATTCACAGCCAAGTCCCACCATACCCCACACTTAGCATTTGACACACAGTCCCCTCCCCCACATATAGCATTTACAGTTAAGTACCCCCTCCCCCACAAAAACGTTTTACACAAAATTCCCTCTCCCACATATAGCATTTACAGTTAAGTCCCCCCTCCCCCACAAAAACGATTTGTAAAAAATCCCCCACATATAACATTACAGCTCCCTCTTACCTGTCCTGGAGGAATCTTCCTCAGCAGCTACAAGTTGCAGGCAGGAGCAGAGGGCTGCGTGGCACTGCTCCTCTCCAGCTCTTCCCTCTTCCTCCCTCCCCTGGACCTGTCTGGTGGGTGGCTCCCTCCACACGGGACATGGAGCTTCTGTTTCCTGCTCAATCAGCATCTTCCTCTCAGGGCCCCAGCGTAAATTACTTCAGAGTAAAGAACGGCCCGTTACATTGCAGGGTCCGTTCCTTTCTCCAAGTAACTAACACTGGGGCCCTCAATGAAATGTTTAAAGTAGCGGAAGGGCCCATTCTTTTCTTCCTTGTTGCCTGGCCTATGACTAGAGTACCAGCAGTACTGCCCTGATGGCGGCCATGTGCGCAGCACACGGACGTGTTTGATGCTCATGTGAATGGGCCCTAAGGGACAGATCCTTAGCCTCTGAATGTAATTTTTTTTTATTTACAGATAGTCGGTAGGCATCTTTAATGCATTGAGGAATTGCAATGCAATGATTCAGTTTTCTTAATTTTCCTTTTTTTTTTTTTTAACAGAATACTGGCCATTTTTTGCAATGCCCTCTATTTGCAGTTATGTTTAGTTCAGAGGCTTTGCACAATTTTCTATAGTATGAGAAGAGTTTACTGTTCTACTATGATGACCTTTTATTTACTTCATATTTGACTTTCTTTAAAGTGGTTGTCTCTCCAGTACAACGCCTTTCTCTATGCTTATGAATGTATATGACCATGATTAAACTATTTGGCTTAGAAGAAGAGTGTCTCCTACAATATCTTGTATGGTCTGTGTATAGCATAATGGACCCCCATTTCTTGGCACAATGTTGTTCTGGGAAGAAGTACATTACTTTTTAAGCTTTCCTCAGTGAATAAAAGAACAATATTAACACATATCAGAATATGGAAAAGTCAAGGTCTAAACTAATTATTAAAACATTTATAAAGAACTAATAATGTGTGAACTTTAACACAAAGCCGGACAAGTGATGCATTGTGTCTTTCTTTTGTCTCTCTCTTTTTTTCCCCCCTATTTTACTGCTCATTCAGTCGAGATTAAGTCATTAACAATAGTTAGAGCAAGCTTGCCTTTACTTCAACTGTCAAATATATTGATCCTCTATATTCAATGACATTGCTTTCACTGCACATGAGTTGGAGCTAACTATCTTATGTCCCTAGACATGTCTCTAAAGGTCCTCTTACACGGCCTGTCCTGGGCCGTGTAAATGAGCGCCGATCAATGGGTGAGCTCATTGATCGGCGCTCGTGTGCTTCTTTCACAAGGTGCTAGTATGGGGACGAGCGGTCGTTACTCCGATCGCTCATCCCCATACATTATTATTATGTCAGCAGCGCGTCTCCCTGTTTACACAGGGGGATGTGCTACCGACAACGATAATATTTTTAATTTTTTAAATGATACAATCGGCAGATGATTGAGCGTTTGCTCGATAATAGGCTCGAGTAAAAGGGCCTTTACACCTAAGGACTTGAACGGAGAACTTGGACGTTCGTGGTCATATCTCTATTCAATCTCAGCCTGAATGTAATGGGCGGCGGCCAGAGGTGTGACCCCCATCTATCAGATGGAGGTCAGATGGTCGTTTATGGCATGTCCTGTGGATATTCCATAAATGTTTATGATGGGAAAACACCCTTTAAAAGCTTCTGGGCCTCAATTCAGTCTGGTTGTGTCCCCTCCTAAATCACATGAAATTTAGTGCTGACCTTTGGGTGACATTGGGCACCAGGATCTGGGAGATTTTGCAGCCTCTGCACCCTATAGCTACACTACTGTATTCAGTCCATAAATTTTTAAATTACAAATTCTCTGATCATTAAAAAAATAAAAATACAACAGAGTGCACAGAGTATTGCTCATAATAACTGCAGTTCTAGTAAGGAGATGTGTAAAAAAATAATACACACCCATTAAGTCAAAGAGTGGCAGGCTTATTTATTTTAGGTAATATCAAAAGGTAGAGCCAAGTAATTGGAGGACGTGGGAATCCTATAGCAGGACTCATTGGCACCTTTCAGATTGAACGTTGTGAGATACTCCATCTGCACAAAAGGACAATCTGAGGTCACTCTATTTTAGCTTATGTTGACAAACTCAATACATAAAATGGTGTCCTGGTTCGTATTCGGGGTCCATAGTCAGTAGACAGGTGTGTCATATATGGACCTCGGTGATTACAGTTTACTTACATGTTTTATTTTGTAATTGTACCTGAAATCGTACTAATAAATTTTATTTGGGACGTTCTTATTAAATACATTGTGTAGCCCTATAAGAAGACTCCCGTTAATTAGGTGCACTTGATGGAAGTTTGCATGCTGCTTTTAGAGCTAAACCAACGGATTGTGACAGCATCCACTGCTTGGCTCCCCAACATACTGTAGATTTCAGATGTGCTATAGATGGCTTCTATTGTTACGCTGGTTGAGGGTTGCAGCAGGAGATGATGCTTACTGGAGAAGGCCCGCTGACCGACTTTAAAATCAATTGCTTTTAGAATTGCTTTTAAGTTTTGTACAATCTGCAGTAGGAGTAAGTGCAAATTAGTCCGAGTCTCCCCCTGAAAAGTGACAAAAAAATCTGCTTCTATGGGTTGTCATTCCACCTTTTCCACATGGACCTATATGGGGCAAGCACGATCTCTAACCAGACAAATCGCCGGCACTGGTTGTCCGGTTATAATCTTTCTTAACTTGCCACTTTGCACCTATGGTTTGTGCTGTAATTATGTTGTCATTATGGCTTTTTACTGTTTGTTAATATAATATGGGAATGTCAATGTGCCAAAACTGGACTGGAAATGTAAAAGTGGATGAACTAATTTTAAGCCTACTATGCATATTAGGATGACACTAAGAGACTTATTTGCTGGTACTTTTTCTCCCTGAAATTTCTCTTATATGCATTCACATATCTTTTTGGATGCTGGTTTCTGAGCTGTCCAGTTGTGTGAATCATTGATGCCCAACTAGTGACCCAGGGGCCACATACAGACCCTTATATTCCTAATAAGCGACTCCCAAGGGGAAGGCAAATTCATATGATGCAGCTGCCTTCCCCAGTATAATAGTTAGGCATGATCGCTCCAGGACACCAAGCTATTCATTTTTCTGTTATGTGGGCATTGTGGTATCTTTGCCATCACCAAATGTTGTTGTGTTTGTAGGTTTATGTATTTCCTTTTTTTTTTTTTACATATGCCTGTGTTCCCTCTTTACTGTTTTTGCCAAAAACAAGAACACGTTTGGAATGTCTGTTTTTGGGGCGTTTTTGGCAAATCGTTTTTCACTAAATAGAATATAAGGAGAAAATACTGGCCACAAATACAGCTGTGTAAAAAAAATAGTCATTCAGTACGTGTGTGTGCCTATACCTGAACCCAAGCCTGAGTCTCCCACAGTATGTCGGGTTGAGGATTACTGCTATGCATACATGATTGTGACCCTTGCATAGAATACAGCCCTGCAGTAGACATGTAGTTATTTTTTTCTGTTGTAATATATCAATAGAAGATTACCTAAACCCATATTTTTGTGTGAAGTCAAACCCAGTAATGAGGCTTTCATCATTGCTCACATGGAGTTGGAAATCTTCTTTAGTAATCGTTTTTAAAATTCGCTATATGTGGAACCAGTTTCCCTCCTTAGTCCTAAAGTGCAGACACCAATCACAGATCTCAGTGCTGAAGACCTGGCCAATTATTTTAAAGTTAAAATTGACAACATCCGGCATGATATTCTCTCCCAGTCCCCTAGTAACATCGATCCCCTTCCCCCCCACACTCCCTCTTCTTCACTCTCAGCATTTGACCCAATAACTGAAGAAGAAGTCTCGAGGCTCCTCTCTTCTTCTCGTCCTACTACCTGCCCTAGTGATCCTGTCCCCTCACACCTCCTCCAGTCCCTCTCCCCAGCTGTCACTAGTCACCTCACTAAAATATTTAACCTCTCTCTTTCCTCTGGTATCTTTCCCTCCGCTTTTAAACATGCCATTATAAACCCATTATTGAAAAAACCAACACTTGACCCATCCAGCGCTGCCAACTACCGACCAGTCTCTAATCTGCCCTTCATCTCCAAACTCCTGGAACGCTTGGTCTACTCTCGCCTTATCCGCTATCTCTCTGCTAACTCCATTCTTGACCCCTTACAATCTGGTTTCCGCACTCTACACTCCACAGAAACTGCCCTTACTAAAGTCTCAAATGATCTCTTGGCGGCTAAATCGGACGGTAAATCCTCTCTCCTGATTCTTTTGGATCTCTCTGCAGCCTTTGACACTGTAGACCACAAACTCCTACTTAACATGCTCCACTCTATTGGCCTCAAGGACGCGGCTCTCTCTTGGTTTTCCTCCTATCTCTCTGACCGCTCATTCAGTGTGTCATTTGCTGGTTCCACTTCTTCTCCTCTTCCCCTTGATATCGGGGTTCCTCAGGGATCAGTCCTAGGTCCACTCCTCTTTTCTCTCTACACAGCTCCTATTGGACAAACCATCAGCAGATTTGGCTTCCAGTACCATCTCTACGCTGATGACACCCAATTATATACCTCTTCCCGTGACATCACCCCTGCTCTAATACAGAACACCAGTGATTGTCTGTCCGCTGTCTCTAACATCATGTCCTCTCTCTATCTGAAACTGAATCTTTCTAAAACTGAGCTCCTTGTGTTCCAACCATCTACTAACCTCCCTAAACCTGATGTCTCTATCTCTGTGTGTGGCACTATCATAACTCCTAAGCAGCACGCCCGCTGTCTCGGGGTTATTTTTGACTCAGATCTTTCCTTTACTCCTCACATACAATCACTTTCACGCTCCTGTCATTTTCACCTAAAAAACATCTCCAGAATCCGCTCTTTTCTTACGGAGGAAACTGCCAAAACTCTCATTGTTGCTCTGATTCACTCTCGTCTTGACTACTGTAACTCATTACTAGTCGGTCTTCCCCTCACTAAACTCTCCCCTCTCCAATCTATCCTCAATGCAGCAGCCAGGCTCATCTTTATGACCAACCGCTACACCAACGCCTCTAATCTGTGCCAGTCACTGCACTGGTTGCCCATCCCCTTCCGAATAAAATTCAAACTTATTACTCTCACCCACAAAGCTCTCCACAGTGCTGCACCTCCTTACATCTCCTCCCTCATCTCTGTCTACCACCCTACTCGGGCTCTACGTTCTGCCAACGACCTTAGATTAAAATCCTCCATAATCCGAACCTCCCACTACCGTCTCCAGGATTTCTCTCGTGCTGCACCCGTCCTCTGGAATGTGCTACCCCAGACAATCAGATTAATTCCCAATATCCACAGTTTTAAACGTGCCCTGAAAACACATCTATTTAGACAGGCCTATAAAATTCCCTAATCTGACTCCTTTTCATGGCCCTCCATTTAGATTAGTCATCAGAATAAGATTCCCTCACACTCCTTCTCTTCATGTCCGTCATACACGGATACTGGCTGGTGACCGGCTCATGCAGCTTTATGTTACCACCGCATGTGTATAAAAATGGCCGGACCATTGTACAGAACAAACACTATTACACTTTGTGTCTCCCTTATGTCCTCATAGATTGTAAGCTCTTGCGAGCAGGGTCCTCACTCCCCAGGTTTGAATTGTAAATTAACTTTGTCACTATGTAATGTCTGATATTGTTTTCATGTTCCCTCTACATTGTAAAGTGCTGCGTAATATGTTGGCGCTATATAAATAAAGATTATTATTATTATTATTATTATTTATAGGATAAGCCTGACGCTCACAGTTTAATATTCCATGTTTCTTCTCTTTGTATGCCTGTCGCGTTCCAAATTGAATTTCGTTTACTGCTCGTTGCTGTGTTTAGGGACTTGTAGGAAGCGCTATGATTGACGTGGGTCTTTTGGGAACTCTCTGGACACTGTATGATATTTAGTTGAGAAATCCATGAAAATCCCTAGCAGAGTTATTACCATTCTGCATATTATTGTAAATTAAATAATGGATTGGAAACATTGAAAAATTCTACATTCGTATTTACCTGCACATTTTGTATACTTTGTGTGCTATACTTTTTTTTTTTTATTACAAACGTGGCTGTTTTTCTGTTACTTTTACACAATCACCTGTAATTATTTTAGGCTAATTTGGACTTAAAGGGATTGTCCCACGAGTAAATATTATAGTATTCCACCACACCCTTGTGTTCTTTTGAGTCCCTCTAAGAACATCCACTGAAAGTGTCCAGTGCTGGTGAATGCACATGCTCAGTTGTTTCCTACTACTTGAGGCTGTGACGAAGCATCACCGCTTACTTGAACATATCCGAACCTCCTGGGACCATGTCACCGTACATTCAATCGGACGGTTCGTGCAGTTTTCAAAATAACCGTATGTTAGCAAGTTGCTTTATTTCACATTTTGACACCACTAAATAGTTATGGAACCATTATGCCACTATGTGCATGAGCTAGAAGTGTCCGTTTTTGACCATGAGAATGTCAGTATGTATACAGCCATGTGTAAATATAATCCTGTGTTCTGCATTAGTTTGCAATAGGACACTATAAGAGAACCTGGTAGCCGGCGGGTGCATAGAAAATTCAAAAAGATCACTGTTTTGCCTAAGCCAAAAAGAAGCCCTATTTCCAGCTACCTAAACCATGAATTTATGGTAAAGACTAAAATATATCTTTTATTGATTATTTCGATTGAAACATAAACCGTCACTAATAAAATATCCAATGTAAGCTGGCAGGATAGAGTAGGTAGGCTAGTTGCCGGAGTAAACTAAATTAGTGCATGTAGATGTGTTAGTGTCTACGGCCAACGAATGCAGTACGCTGTGCAAACACCAACTAACTAGAAAGTAAATTCTATTTAACTGCCAGCTAAACATTGAAATTTAAAGGAGAATACGGCCCCCCGACATGTTTCGCTACATATGTAGTGTCTTGAGGGGTTTACTGGGGCTAATGGCGGCGTGCTCGAGATTCCCTTCTTTTGTAACCTCTTGGTGATGTGTAAGTAGGTGCGTCTATGCGTGAGGCCAATAGAAATCCATCTGAAGGGACAATCCCCCTTATCGTAAGATGGACGTGTATCCCGTCCAATCAGAGGACTACACATCCATCCAATGAGAAGACTCCAGGAACGAATGCGCATACAGGTTAAAATCGCGTACAGCGATAAACTACAGAACAAACTCCTCAAGTGCATGTCAGGACACTTAGAAATCTATGACAAGTGTGTGGAGTAGGCTACGAGACTTAGTTCATAGAGATTAACTGCTCGGCTGACGCTGCCTTTTGAGGAATAGATCAAAATCTAAGTATGAAACCTGATCAAATGAGCATGACAGAGTACTTCTACCCTGAGACAAACTGGGGATAAAATGCGCATGCCTGTGGACTTAGAACCTGGAAGCCTATAATGTAGCAATATAAACCATAATGGTAACAGACTGTTTATCGGACTCACTATATTCGTGCCATTGCGATTAATGGGCATTTTCTAGGAAATCCGTTAAATAAACAAAGAAGTTACAGGGAAATATGAGAAAATTAAAATTAAGGGTGGTGGTTAAAGCCTAGGAAGTTAATGCAAAGGCCATGGTAATAGTTACAAAAGTAATGTATAAGCTAAATAGATAAAATAAGATTGTGATTACTAGGTGATGGGCAAGAGGGCAATTATAAGATATCAGGGTGGACTATGATCGAATTATTATATTGAACTAGTCAGTTTTTTGAAGATTAATTGTATATTCCAGCAATGTGATATAGGGGTATCCCAGGTAAGTATCTTTTAAAGTGAAGCCGTCATTGAGCCCATTGGGGCCCAAAGAGCCTGGTCCATGAATCCATCGGGCTTCTTCCTGCAGAAGTTTTTTTTATTCAAATTTCCGGCTCTGGGGCCCAATTTAAGTTTGGGTAATGCCCCAGAATTGATTGGAGGATGCTGCTGTTGCCACAATGTGTGGATCTAATGTGTCTAGACCAAGGCGTATCCTCTTTCTTATTGATGGTACTGAGATGCTTTGAGATCCTTCTTAATTGCTGTACAGTCTTACCCACATATAATTTTGGACAGGGACATTTAGCAGCATAGACAACTCAACTACTCTGACAATTAATAAATTGCCTGACAAAACATTTACCATCAGGGGGGTTACGAAAACTCTTGATCTTAGGCATAATGGGACAAAAAGAACATCTACCAGATGGGTGAGAACCAATCACTGGGGGTGGAAGCCAAGTCTTTAGTGGAATGGACAGTTTACAATAATGGCTATGTACCAAAAATTCTCTGAGGTTTCTACTTCTTCGGTATGTGATGTTAGGAGTGGTAGATATAGCATCACTAAGATCCAGATCAGCCTTAAGAATAGGCCAATGTTTCTGTAAGATGTTAAACATTTGGGAGGGACAAACATCAAAATTCCCTATACATCTAACGAAGGAGGAGGACTTCTTATATTTATTACTTATGCCATAGAGCGAGTCTCTTCTTCAAGTGGCCCTGGCATAGGCTCTGTGTAAGATCTTTTTAGGGTAGCCACATCCTACAAATTTATGATATAATGTATCACACTCAGATTGAAAATTGTGTTCATCTGACTAATTTCTTTTAGCTCTAAGGTATTGTCCAATCCGGATACTTTTCTTCAATACAGGTGGATGGAAGCTCTCCCAATGTAAAAAGCTGTTAGTAGCTGTAGCCTTACGGAATATATTCATATGGACACTGCCACCAGGATCTAAGGAGATTTTTAAATCCAGAAAACGAATTTCTTTATCGTGTATTTCATAAGTAAATGTCATCCCAATAATGTTATTATTGAGTGTCCATATATTCAGAAAAAAGTGTCTTCTCGCCATCCCAAAAAATAAGAATATCATCGATTATATCTCCCCCAAAACAAAATGTGACGTGAAAAAAAGCAAATCCTCAGTAAAAATCAAAGTGTCTTCCTACCACCCTAAAATTAAATTAGCAGAAGTGGGTGCACCAACCGTGCCCATAGCAGTGCCTTTTAATTGATGGTAAAATTTACCCTTAAAAATGAAATAATCGTGAGTTAATAGAAATTTTAGAAGTGACCAGATAAATCTGTTATGTGCCTGAAACTGAGCCCCCTTAGTCTTCAAAAAAAATACTGTATGGCATCAAGACCTAGGTCATGCTTAATATTAGTGTATAGAGATTCGACATCAATGCTCACTATCATGGTGGTGGGTGTAACCGTAATCTCCTGGATCCTGGTGACAGTGTCCTTAGTATCCCGCAAAAAAAAGAGGGTAGAGCTGTGACAAAAGGTGGGAGCGCCTCATCCACGTACA
This sequence comes from Rhinoderma darwinii, assembly GCF_050947455.1. Classification (NCBI taxonomy): domain Eukaryota; kingdom Metazoa; phylum Chordata; class Amphibia; order Anura; family Rhinodermatidae; genus Rhinoderma; species Rhinoderma darwinii. The sequence continues at coordinate 567,416,688 of NC_134687.1, read as the reverse complement.
TACTGATCCCCTGTGTGAAGCCATCATTACCAGAGACAATAGTTCTGCCAGATACAGGGCGAGAAACTTTATGAATTTTGGGTAATGTGTAAAAGGTCAACAAAGTCGGGCTAGGATTGAACATCTGTTTGAACTCCTCTTGAGAAATAAGATCTTCTGATTTGGCTTCAATTAGTAGGGGGCGCAACTCAGATAGAAACCGATCAGTAGGATTTTTGTCAAGAGTAGTAGAAGTGGAGGTGTCATCCTACAACCTAAGGACCATATGAACATAGTCCTCCCGGTCCATGATAACAATGTTGCCCCCCCCTTGTCAGATGGTTTTAAGATGAATTCTTCATTTTTACAAAGTTCATGTAGAGCTGCTTGCTCCATATCACTCAAGTTACCAAAAACTTTAGATCGATTAGATTTTAGTTTCTGTAAATCTGCACTCACCATTTTGACAAAAATGTCAGTGTCCATACTGTGATTTCTAAGTGTCCTGACATGCGCCTGAGGAGTTTGTTCTGTATTTTATCGTTGTATGCGGTTTTAACCTTTATGCGCATGCGCTCCTAGAGTCCTCTCATTGGATGGATGTGTGGTCCTGTGATTTGACGGGATACACATTCATCTTACGATAAGGGGGTTTGTCTTCTCAGATGGATTTCTATTGGCATCACACATAGACGCACCTACTTACACGCCACCCAGAAGTTACAAAAGAAGGGAATCTCGAGCACGCTGTCCTTAGCCCCAGTAAACCCCTGAAGACGCTATATATGTAGCGAAACATGTCGGGGGGGGGGGCTGTTTTTCTCCTTTTAATTTCAATGTTTAGCTGGCATTTAGATAGAATTTACTTTATAATTCGTTGGTGTTATCACAGCGTACTGCAGCCGCTGGCCATAGACACTAACACATCTTCATGCACTAATTTGGATACTCTGGCAACTAGCCTACCAACTCCATCCTGCCAGCTTACATTGGCTACTTTTATTAGTGTGTTGGTTTATGTCTCATTTAGAAATAATCCATAAAAGTTATATTTTAGGCTTTACCATAAATTCATGGTTTAGGTAGCTGGAAATAGGGCTTCTTTTTGCCTTCGACAAAACAGTGATCTTTTTGCAGTAGTTTGAACACCAAACCAACCTCATGGGCCATTTGAAATCCCATGAAACTGTTTATAGCATTATATATTAGAATAATTTGTATCCAAGCGGATTTCAGTGACCATATGAAACCACAGGGCACCTAACCGATGCCTTCTATATACACACTTATATGGACAAAAGAATTGGGACAGCTCTCTTAATAATTGACTTCAAGTGTTTCATTCAGTCCCATTGCCACAGGTGTATAAAATACAGCACTAGCCATGCAGTCTGCCTTTACACACACATTTGTGAAAGAATGGGTTGTTCTAAAGAGCTCGCTGAATTAAAGAATGGCACTGTATTAGGTTGCCACCGTTGCAACAAGTCACTTCGTAATATTTCTTTCCTTCTAGATATTCGACGATTTAACTGTGAGTGGTATTATTGCAAAGTGGAAGTGTTGAGGAACCGCAGAAACTCAGCCACGAATTGGCAAACCACGTAAAGTTACACAGCGGGGTGCTGAGGTGCAAAGTGCATAAAAGACGCCAACGCTCTTCTGACTCAATAACGCTAGAGCTCCATACCTCATCTGGTATTAACATCCACACAAAATATGTGCACCAAGAGATTCATGGCGCGGGTTTCCATGGCCGAGCAGCTGCATGCAATCCTTACATCACCAAGCAAAATGTCAAGAGTCGGATGAAGTGGTGTAAAGCACGCTGCCAGTGGACTCTAGAGCAGTGGAAACGTGTTCTGTGGAGTGATGAATCCCGCTTCTTTATCTGGCAGTCTGATGGAGGAGTCTGGGTTTGGTGACTGCCAGGAGAACGTTACCTGTCTGACTGCATTGTGCCAACTGTAAAGTTTGATGGAAGAGGGATAATGCTATGGGGTTGTTTTTCAGGGGTTGGCTGGCGTGCACAGATCCCTGTCCTAAACCCCATTGAACACTTTTGGGATGAACTAAAACTGATCTAGCGAGCCAGGCCCTCTCGCCCAATATCAGTGTCTGATCTGACTAATGCACTTCTGGATGAATGTGCAAAAATTTCTGCAGACACTCCAAAATCTTGTTGAAAACCTTCCCAGAAGAGTAAAAGCTGTTCAAGCTATATCAATGCCTATGGCTTTAGAATGGTATGTCATAAAAAAAAATCTTTTGTAGGTGTCCCAATACTTTTGTCCATATAGTGAATGTCACTTGGTAAAATGGAATTGTTTATATTGTATATGTTTTGATATCCATCTCTTCTCACAAACTAAGAATATGTTCGATGCTATTTTATAAATTCCATGTCACTAAATTGGTCAAATTATCCAAAATCTTTGGGTCTAGATATCGCATTTTGCCATTCTTTGCTTTTAGGAAAAGGGTTGTCCTAATGGGGTAACCCCTTTTAGTCATTTCTATTCTAATGTATTCTTATCTTTATCACATATGGCAGAGAAGTAGCTAGACTTTCCTTCATCCAGGGCAAAGATTATGCTCCTAGCCTGTTATCTTAATATACTAGCAAAGTTGCTTGGTGGTACCCCCAGCTCCCGGTTCACATACACGCCAGCCCTCCCACTTAGCTACACCCTTCATAGATGGTGGCAGACATCGCTGCCTCATATGGGCCTCATGATATGACTGTGTGACTCCCCTTTCTTACCCAATATTTTTTCTTCATAACTGAAGGGAAAACTTCTAAACTGTCACGGTTCAAATTTACTTATATTGGAGTAGGACTTTTTTAGGACAATCCCAAGTCACGTCAAAATTGGCAACTTCAGTGAGTTTCGCATAAGATAGTGTTATATTTGCATTAAGCTACAAAATGGGACAGTGTACACCGTGTAGGCCAGGCAGTCAGACGATGCACCAATTGTATCACAGTGATGCATGCTGTATGATTAATTTGGCCAAGATCTTGGCCAAATAAAATTACAAATTTAAGTTGCGTCAAATTCTAGCCAATTTTTTGACCCATTCTAGGTGCAGGCATATTCGTAAATCTGCCCCATGCAATTTGTTATGCTCAATATTATTATTAAATATATATGTTTAACACTTGCATGTAAGTCTTCACATTCAAGTGTTGCATCAGTGTATGATTTTCTAAGAAATTCTGAAAATAAAATATAAAATGAAGCCGACTCTGTTCTGGTAATTATTATTTCTGATATCTATTGATATCCGTTTACTATTTCTATTCGTTTGAATAGAAAGGTAAAGACGTGCATGTCGACCGTGTTTAGTGATTTGTCTGGGGTGCCTTGCTGAACTAGTCTGCGAAGGCTCACGAAGGGTTAATGATTACGTATTCTTAGGTGAATCGCTTTTAACGTGCATTGCAGGGTTTTTTTGTGCGCGTGTTGTTGTCAGCCTTTAGAGGAGACTTCATTTGACAGAGCTGGTGAAGGAAAAGCCTGGCAGCCGGGAGAGACGGAGAGACACTTAATATGCGCTGCTCGGAGCCTCATTTGCAATTCTGTTAGTGTGCGTTTTGCTTTGCAAGGAAAAAAAAAATAATCTGTTCCGCATTCATCGTGTTAACCTGAATATAGCAGCTGACATCTCTTTATTACAGCTGGAGGTGGAAGGACCCAAACTTGGAGAATCCCCCCTCCCCCTGAGATTGTTAGTCCATTCCTTTATAGTGGCTCATTTTGGCTCTCTGTCAGCGCCAGGATGCTGCCAGTGGATGCGTGTCACGGTCTCAATAGATGGTGGTAAAATATAAGAGTCATGAAAGCCCAGCGGGAAAGACTGCGAATTCCAGGCTTGACCTTGGAGTAAGTATTGTCTCTCTCTTTAATATTTTGATGGTTTGTGCATGCTATTAGCTTTAGGACAACCAATCGCTGCCTAGGTTGTATTTTTACTGACAGCCTCGGAGCTCTGCAGCTTGATGTGTGCTGCAGTATTGTGGATGCTGATTCACCCCCCCCCCCCCTCTTATACAGATGCCAGGCTGTATCCTTGTAGTCAACAGTGTCTCGGTTCCATTGCCATTTAATTGCAGTACAATAGGGTTTTTGTAGGCCATGATGTCTATGTGTTATGTGTATTCCTCTCTCCACCTTCTGTATCCCCTCCCCCTCAGTGTTTGTCCCAGTACTGCCTTTCAGATCAGGCCTGTGTGTCTCCTGAATGATGAGCAGCACCACCAGATTAAAGCAGAATTGAAATGCTGTTCTTAAAAATGCATTCGCCGTAATCGATTTTTCATACGCCATACGAGTAGTAATAAGGGTTAGTTTCAATAAAATGTTCTTTCTTTCTGGTTCCTCGGCCAATCTATAAATTGACCCTGTCCACGGTTTACTCTGTTAGGCATTCCGTTTGTATGTGGCTGTTGAATTGTATCATGTGTTTTTTTTTTTTGTTACGTTTCTTTTAGATCATGTGTTTTATGGTCATGTGACTGTAAACGTTGTGTAGAAATTAATTTATAAATTCATGAATATAAAATAAAAAATGTGTATACTAAATGTAAACAATGTGTAAATATACGTATATAATTAGTATGCATGCATTCATGTTACAGTAATGGGATACTTGTATCCTATGTTTGTTTTCTGTACGTTTAGATGTCTAATTTTCCACTTTTATGTGACCGGATTTGCACTCTTCTTTCATCTTTTTAAGAAATCGTAAACTAGTCTGTCTTCTCGACAATCTAATATAATCTATTGTTCCTTATATGATGCCATTTCAGGCTGTAGTGTTTTTCAATCGGATTACTGACCGCATGTCAAGAAGCAGGTCATCCCAAGGATCATAAGTTCCATATCTGCATTTAAATATTTTCATACAAAGATAATATTGATCGAAAACATGACTTAAAAGTATTGCCATAGCAATGCTAATTCTAAAAGTAATCAATCTAGTAAAAGTTGCAGGATGGTGCGTGCAGAGCAGAACATCTTTAATTGAAGGTGCAAAACTCCTCTGTGTCTGTTATTCTTCATCTTGTCTGAAGTGTGTTGTCATGTGTTGAGTATCAACTTACTAGAAGAACTAACCTGTCTCTAAAATACAAAACCTATCTCGTACTACTAATACAAGTCAGTGTAGGCCTCATTCACACAGTTATATTACGGCTCCGTTTTGTACGAAGAAGTAACAGGCCTCTTGTAGTGGTGCGTGCCGCCCTACTGTAACTCTGCATCCAAGTTTATACATATACACTCTTAATAAAGTTGTGGCATCATGTTCTGCCCCAAAAATTTCTGCTATAATTGACGCCAGATTCTGGCATTTATTATATTATTATAGTAAATGTATTGGGCCCATGGTGGCCCTAAACTTCAGCTATACTCCACCCACTCTTTAAAAGTGATGTGAGCGGTGTAAAACAGCAAAAATTTGAAAAACATTGCACATATATGGCATGTGTCATAATTTGCCACGTACAAAGTTGTTGTTTAATTCCCCCCTCCCTTTGTTTTCACGCACACAAAAAAACAAAAAACGATTATGCTCAAAGTTGCAAATGCCATTGCAGGTGACAAACAGCCGATCAATCCAATCTATCAGATCCAACCAACACATCCTTTTCAACAGCATCTTTCATATGTCTTTTTTTCTGTAATAATTTCATAATGGCATTGGCCAAACCCATCATTGTTCCATGTAGCATATTGTTTTATTAGTCTTTTTATATTGTGGAAACTGTACCTGTTTGTTTAGGCAGATGTTACACGCAGACTTTTTCTAGCGTGGTCCCTCCTATTTCATGTCATGCAACTTGTCCATGATAGTTTTATGATGCATATTTATTAATAATTCTCTTTGGTGAATGCAGCCTAGCTCACTGTCGCCTTTACAGAATGAAAACTTTTTTGTGTCTTGCAAACACGGTCCCCTTTTTTCTGACACTTTATAAGTGGTGTGGAGTCTTGATAAATATGGAGTTCAGCCTAAACGTCATTATTTTCAATGCTGTTGCTCTAGAGAACTGTTGTAATTGCATTGAAATATGCACATGCAACTTTTCTGGGATTTTCATGCAACTGTAGAGCGACAAATATATATCAATAAGGCATGAGCAAAAAAAAAAAGTTATGTGAAAATTGCACAACAGTTGCTATTGAATCTTTAACCATGCAAAAAGTCTGTGTGTAGGCCCAGCCTTTCTTGTTATTTAATGTATGCTTACTATGTGAACAATGTATTATTTGTATTTTATTTCCACCTCGCCATGACTCTCACTTGTTGCAGGAGTTATGTATAAGTTTCTAATGCCATGGTTTAAATTGAACTGGTGCAATAGCTATGGTATTTACAGCCCAGTCTACCATGCAGTCCTCACGTGCCTTCACTTTTTTGGTTTATATTCATGTTTGCATCCGTTTTTCTTACTTTATACACACACTTGATCAATGTTTTTCAGCCTGTGTCTACGTGCCATATATTTACCATTTGTAAAGGACATGTCCACCTTCACTTTTAATTTTTGTCCTGATTAAAATACCCTACAGTTTTGTGTCTCCATGGTAACAGACTACCAGCAAACTGTGTAGTCTGATCCTGCAGTCAAATTCCCTTCTATGTGTCCCCTATCTATTGCTAACAAACATCAGGTAGGTTAGCAAGAATTAAGGGACAGACAAAAAACCATATTACTTCAGGATCAGACTACAATGGATTTGTTTGCAGTTTGATACCATGGAGACACATAGGCTGCATTGGAGCTGTAAACGCTAAATAGTGTGATATAGAAAAAAAATACCGGTATATAAAAATGTTCACTAGTTCTCAGAAACCATCCCATGCATTTCCATGGTATATACATCTCCAGTATATGGTCCATAAATGGTAGGTTAAATTAGACAGTACCTCCTCTGTGACCTCCCCCGCTTTCTTTTATGTGTATGTACTTTGTGTCTACTTGTCTTTCTCTACCTTCTTGACCTAAACCATTCACCCTGGTGTTCTCATTCCTTTTCACCTTTTGCATGAAAGGTGAGTTATTTGTCAGTCAGGTGAATGTACCTATAATTAACGTTCGTTACATAAAACAGGACGAGGAAATCGCACAAACACTGCCTTTTATCACAAATTTTTTTGGGTTGATAATCAGACCTGTGCCACCATATGGTGCTCTGCCTGGTGCCGTATGTAGGAAATATTGTCCACTAGCACCAATGCATCTAAAATGAAACCAGAAATTAAGCAACTTTGCAATTAGTATTGATTAAAAATGTCTCCATGGTTACAGACTATAATCAAACCCTGGGTGTAGTCCGATTCTGCAGTCCTATGTACCTACACTCTTCAACATTGAAATTGCAACACCAAGAAGGAAAAGTTTTGGAATTGTGGAAATCAGAGGATTGATAGTCATGTTAAAGATATGCAAATGATAAAAAAAATGTAAACAAAATATTCCAAACATCTTATTTTTTTCATAATAGAGTATGACCGCCACATGCAGGAATACACACACTTACACACCTTGGCATGCTATCAATGAGGTTATTAATGGTTGTCTGAGGAATGTTATGCCATGCTAAATTAATTTGGGAACGCAAATAATGAAGATTGGCTGATGGCAGCTCCCTTTGCAATTGCCGACCAATGACATCCAAGATGTGTTCGATAAGAGACAAGTCTGAAGAATCTGCAGGCCATGGTAGCAGGATGTTCACAGTAGCATGAGCAACATGTGGCCTGTTGTTGTCCAGTTGAAAAACGGCTTCTGGGACACTCTGGAGAAATGGCTGTACCACTGGTTACTCTAACAAATCAATGTAACCCTGAGCTGTTAGTGTACCTGAAATGAAGCCTAAAGGGATCTGGCTACCAAACATTATGCCACCCCACATCATAGTTCCGGGAGTAAGACCGGTGTGACGTTTCCTTGCGAATGCCTCTTCATGGCGTTGCCCACATGGTCTCCAGGTCAATCTCCGACTATCATTGTGTCCGAGACAAAAGCAGGACTCATTGCTGAAGAGCATAGACCTCCATTCCAGCCGCCGTTGCCATCTTGATGTGCACCATGATAGCCTTTGAGTGTGGTGGCGTGAGGTCAATAGAACACCTGTAGCTGGATGACTGGCTCGTAGCCCAATGTCGTGCAAACGCCTTCTGATGGTTTGTGTCTACACTGGTTGACACCCTAGGCTTGGTCCAGTTTCACTTGTAGTATACAATGGATCACTACGCGCCATTCTTCGACTCAGACGATTCGTCCATGCATAGGCTCGCCTCCACGCACCTCTTGCTGTCATTCCTGTTCGTTGTTGTACTCCCAACCTCTGGGACACGCAACGTTGAACAGTGCTGATATCTCGGCCTAGGCACATAGCGATCTGTCGGAATGTTAAACCAAGGTCTCTCCGTTCAAGGATTCTGTCCCTCTCAGTTTGCGAACAGTGGCGATAACTGGCATGGCGATGAACAAGAAACATCGCACAATCATCTCACACCACTTGATCCAATTTTTGAGGTTTCCTGTGGCAAAGAAACCTTGCTTTCAATCCGGCTTTTATGCCCCTCCCACATGCCACAGATTAGAGCTCGGTGCTTAAAAAATTTGATCATTTACAGATCTTAGCGACATCTGCTACTTCCTCGATTTACATAACCTTACAGCTTGCCCTTCTTAGTGTTGCAATTTCAATGTTGAGTGTATATTCCATCTGCCCCCTGCTTCTTTCTATCCAACAGACCGTAAAAGAGGGGAGGGAGTAACATGACTGCCGGATCTGGGTACACAGAATGTTTTTAGCCTTTAACTCTAAAGATATAGGTCTGCATAGGAGCTATGAATAGAAAAAAGTAGGATATTTTTAATTTAAACTAATGTGTACATAGCTGTAATTGTTTGGCATTTTCATACCAAGCCTGCTATAGTAAGGGTCTGCCCCAAGTTAGGTTACTGTCCAACTAGTATGACTAATAAATGTCCACGCTTTGGCATTTCTGGTATGCTTAACCCGTAGTTTATACTGGGTCTAAGCTAACCATAAGAATTTCGTTAATCAAGTTTGATCCTATAATAATTTAATTTGCTTATGATTGCTTTGCTCATTGCTAGTGACATTTTAACTTTGCAGTCTCACCCCAAGAAGCTTGAGTCCAACCCCAACAAGTCCATGCAGTCCTTGTAGTCCATTGTATGCTTTCCATTTCTGGAGGTAAGGAAACCTTTTGTTTCTGTTTATTACCAATAAAATTTGAGACTGTATTTAGCTGCTTAGCTATAAGTTTTGGAGTATTTTTTTCCGGCAAGGTTGGTGTACAGTTTTTAAAAGTGAACTCCGCAAATAGTATTATGCCCATTCAGAGGTGTAACTTGATGTTTCTTTGCCCTGATGCAAAATCTGTTACAGGGTTTCCCATCTTTACATGCACTTTATAGTACTGGTATTCTCTTATGTGGCAGAAGAACTGTTCTTAGGTGAAACCAACCTCTATTCATATACTTGACGTAACTACACAGAAGTATTTCTTAGACCCTGTTAACATCTCCACCTGGGGCTCCATTAGGGGCTTCCGTCACAGATGATTTTTTTGCCGGCCAAAATATCTCCGCATGCCGAGCTATTAAATCTGGCAAATTTACGAAAGCCATGATGGAGACCCGATAGAACCCTTTAAAGTCAATGGGTTCTGTTGGGCGGAGTTGGTTTCAGTCATGCAACGGATCCAGAGCTTCCAGTATTCTCCGTCGTTCTGCTCCTATGACTGAGAAGAACGACGGAACCCGGAAAGCAGATGTGAACGAGCCCTTACACGGGGATCTTATAGTACAGGAATAATAAAAACAGTGATGTCACAGTGCATGGATAACAAACACAGTAATGTCACAGTGCAGGGATAACAAAACACAGTGATGTCACAGTACAGGGATAATAAAAATGTCACAGCGCGTGAGTAATGACCGAGTTAAAGAAACAGCACAAGATTAACAGTGATGTCACTATACATGAATAATAAACACTGTGTAGTCATAGGAAAGAGTTATTCCAAACCGTGATGTCACAGTACGGTAACTGTGGTCAACATTTATCATTATACAGTGATGATGTGCACACAATTTGGTGTCACAAAACACGAATGACAAAGTTATGAGACACAGTACATGCATAAAAAACACTGTGACATCATAGGAAAGGGTTGTTCCTCCCAGGGATGTCACAGAACAGGAATAATCGGTGATGTCACAACTAAAGGTTCAGGACCATATTGGTGACATCATGATAAACAAAGTATCATAATACAGCAAAGCGAATAAACACTATTACCTTATTTGGGAAAGTGACCTTTGGGCTTGCTCTGTCCCTAGGGCCTAGACGCAACTGCAACCTCTGCACCCCCTATAGTTATGCCCCCAAATACATGGTTCTTTACAAACAAAATTGTCTTTGGTGCTGCACTTTATACAAAGTCAACAATGTTTTGCAAAGGCACGTCACAAAGTAACAGCAAATGATACATACATGGAACAGTATTTATTTTGTTATAGTCCATTGTATTATTTGGTATAAACCACAGGACTAATTGGAAGTATATGCCATCACAGCAGTAGTTCAACTAGGACTTTGATGTCCAATGTTTATGTGCTATGTTAATGAAGCACTATGATCCGTGCCTTTATCGTGTTGGTCATGTCCAGGTTATTGCATCATGTGTAGACATCGTTTTAATATGGTGTGTTCTCATAAAGACGTGTAAGCTGATGGCTGGTGTTTTTTTGTGTGATTCACTGCGATATAATTGGATATTTCGCTCTCCTCCGTTGTCTCACTTCAAATCATTGTTACTGGCATAAATACAGCATGTTGTTTGTGACTCATCCGTGGTCTATAAAAGAAACCTACCAGGTAATAGAACTGATGTGCTCCTCTTTTGTGCTTAAATTTATTTAATGAGAAATAAGTGACAAAGGCTTCTTACAAGAGGTTGTCTATGAGTAATGAATGAGATCAGGATGCATGACTTTTAAAAAAAGATCATACATGAAAGTGCTCACTTGTTTCAAAATATCAAATGTCATATTACTGACTATGTACCTGTAAAGTGATGCAGAAAGTGTATTGATATATATATATATATATATATATATATATATATATATATATATATATAAAAAAATAGTTTTAGCCTTCTGTGCAATAGATTAATTACTTTGTTTAATCATCAGTGTAGATGTGCTTTAAAGGGGTTATCCGGCAAGTGAATTTTTTTTCTTAGGGGCTGCAAATGAAATAAACAAAGCAATACTTACCTTTTGCCCCGGAGATCCAGCGCTGTTACTCCGGCCCTCTGATGGGTGGCAGCAATTACATGCTACATGCATGCAAACAATCATCGGGACTGCTGCCAGAGTGACCGTGCTGGATCGCCAGGGGAAGGATTGGTAAGTATTGCTTTTTTATTGTATTTATTTAATTTTCAGCTCCTAAGAAACAAATTTCACTTCCCGGATAACCCCTTCGAACAATCACGTATATTTGTTAGGGCAATATGGTCATCATAGAGGGGTTCCCTCACTTTGCACTCCCCTGTATTTACAGCCACTGATTTTCAGTTAGTTAACCACATTATCAGAATAGTTTTTTTTTTCCATTGACTTGTATGAGCTTAGGAAAGCATTCATGTGCCTGTATTTTCGATACGTGTGATCTCCATATATTTCTCCCCAAAATTAGGGAGTAACTCCCATTTGGGGAAAGCAGGAAAACTTGTTTTTAACAAGACCACTGGAGCATAAAATGTTTTTATTCATCAAAAGGCAAAGCTAAGAACCTAAAAATAAAAACAAGAAAATTTTGGGTCACATAAACCATTTTCTACTCTAAATTAGGACAAATACATGCATTTTATACCAAAAAATGCAGACAGCTGATAGGAAGCCATAGTATTAGCTAGTCAAATTGAGCAATATATATCCAAACATTACAATGACCATAATCTCAAAAACTTATTTGCAAATTATGTACATATGGAAGATACTTAATAAGGAAGACTATCATGATGATCCCTACTGCGTCAAGGCAAGATTCCAGGAAGACATTTAATAGTGGTTAGAAAAATCGTTTCAAATCATATTCATTATTCATACGGCTACATGGTTTTCAAATATCTTCTCTGCTATGCTTCTTTGTTCTAAAAATCTTTTTGATCCCCACTTCTTCTGGGTCTGTTGAAACCCTATGATCCGTAAACATAGTTGTTTAAGAGATTGCTGAAGAAAAATGAAATTCTGTCGAGTTTGGGTTGTCTAATATAATCTTTCAGTCCATGTGTAGTTTTGCCAATTTATTTACATAGATATTTTTAATTGAATATGCTGCAAACTATGAATCACACAGATGAAATAACTCTCCCGTTGAGTACATTTTGTAAGGTAGGGTAACTTGAAAAGAAGCCCTTTTCAGATTAATGCCACCAGAATGATCAGTTGATGACCAGGGGTTCTTCTGCGGATACCCTTGGAAAGTAGCTGAATTTGCTGGTGGCAGTTGCCATCAGCTATACATTTCCCCCCTGCAGTGGCCATCCATGTAATACATGGATGGTTTAAGTCCTCCAGAGTGAAGAGCTGTTTGATAGTGCCTCTGCGCTTTAGCTTATATGTACAGGAATTGTCTTTGTGAGTGCCCATATGTAAACGTTTTAATTTTTGACTAATAATCATAGTGTAAACCCATGGCCGCGGGCCGTCGGGTCTACTCACCTCCTGACGCCTGCAGCCATGGATCTGTGAGTGCTGGTCCACATCTCCTTCCTAGGGGACGCCAGCACTCACTTCTGCTCCAGTCCGCTGTGTCCCATAGGTTGCGCACGCATGCTCGTGCCCGCTCTTGAAGGCAATCATCATCATCAATTCACATGATTTCCTGGACTATAAGAGGGCCCCAGCCCTTCTGATCCTTGCCTGAGTGTTGTTAGTATATCCCAAGTCTGTCTTGCAAATGGTCCCTTAGTGTTTCCCGTTCCAGTAGTTACCCGTGCCCTGTTACCTGTTCCTGTGTCCCGTGATGTGTTCTTGTTCCTGTGCCTACTAGTTGGAGTCATATCTACTGCACGTGCTGTTGTTTGCCACGTCTTGTGTCATCCGCCACGTCCTGTGTCATCCGCCACGTCCTGTGTCATCCGCCACGTCCTGTGCCATCTGCCACGTTTAGTGTGATTTGCCACGTCTGGCGCAACCTGCGGCACCTGCTGTCATCTGCCACGTCTGGCGTTACCTGCTGCTCCCATCTCCATCTGTGCCAGAGCTGCAGCCACTGTCTGGACTATCCAGGTACCCTTGTGCGGGACTTTGTATTGCTGGGGTTCCCTGTCATTTGGTCAGCTGCCTCCCCGCTACGGCGGTGTGGCCTAGGGGGTCCACATACCCACAAACCGTGACCGTACACTCAGGCCATGGACCCCGCTGGTCAACCTGAGACCTTGACGACACAAGCCGTGCTGGCCGAGATGCAAGACCTCCAGTCACGGCAAGACCAACTCCTCCTGTAGGTGAACGCCATTGCCCATCGGCTGGTTGCTCCTACCACAGTTGTCACCGCACCCATTCCTGCTGTTCCTCCTGCTACACTTCCTGTCTGTACCAGTGCCAATCCCCTGTGCTTCTTGCTGCTACCTCCCCTCCACGCTATGACGAAGACCCGAGGACCTGCAGGGAATTTTGAATCGGTGCCTGATCCACTTCAGACTACATGCCAGGGCCTTCTCTTCAGATGACGTCAGGAGCGCCTCCATCATCTCTCTCCTCAGTGGCAAAGCCCTGGCATAGGCAAATCCTCTATGGGAACATCAAGGACCAGAGACCCGTGACTTGCCCGCTCGATCTTTGAGGAAGCTGGGAGAGTTTCTTCGGCTGCTGCATCCCTGCTGACCCTACACCAGGGAGACCTCTCCGTGGGCGAGTAGGCCATTCAGTTCCCTATCCTGGCTGCTCAATTAACCTGAAAAAATGAGGCTTTGGTGGCCACATTCTGGCAGGGACTGTCTTCGGGGATTAAGGACGAGCTGGCTGCTCGAGATCTGCCATCTACCCGGGACGATCTTATCCTACTTGCCACCCGTGTTGACATGAGGATCCGGGAGCGTTTCCAAGAGGTTCTCCGTGAGAGAGAACTTCCTAAGGTGGATTCTACTTTCCAGCAATACTTGCTATCCTCCTCAGTCGTCCCACCAGAAGATCCTATGCAGATTAACCATGTCAAATTGTCTACAATGCAGACACACTTTTAGACTTTGACTGTATTGCGATTGAATTGGTTGGAGAGTCAACCCTAGGTGGAATGGTACCTAATAAAGCATTCTGTTCCAAGTTGGCTATTCCTGTGACCCTAGTATCCGGCAAGAGGACGCATCAGGTTTCTGCCTATCTTGACTCTAGGTATGCGGAAAACTTCATCCAAAAGGAGCCAGTGGATCATCTTCAGTTGTCCACAGTTCCCCTGGAGACATCTTTGGCTGTTGCCTCAGTGAATAGACTACCTCTGCCTGATCCCATCGTTTCTAAAACCAAGCCGTTGAAGCTCCAGGTTGGAGTCCTTCATTCTGAACTAATTTTGAAAATTGTTTTGCCCAAGGCCATCAATCCTGTTCTGCTGGGCCTGCCTTGGCTTCGACTTCATGCCCCAGTCCTGGACTGGAATTCTGGAGAGGTTCTCCAATGGGGCTGGAAGTGCCTTGGTCGCTGTCTGTTGCATATTCTTCCTGTCCAGCCTCCTCTGCCTCAATCATTGGCGGGACTGCCGCCCCATTTTGCTCAGTTTGCAGATGTCTTCAGCAAAAGGGAGCCTGAGACGCTGCCTCCACATTGGTAATGGGTAGAAGATCACCTATCGCACAGTTAATGTGTGACAGATAGACCACAATGGTCTGCAACACCTAGCTGAATTGAGCTGCTGTCTAAAAATAAAAAAAAGCTGTCTGTCATGTGAGACCTGTGGGGATTGTTCCCGTATCAAATCACACAGCAACAGATTATAACTATTATAAGCAACTCTGTTGCTGGGCTGACATAGTTGGTATTAAGATTCTTGAATTTAATAGAGCAAAGCCCAAGTGTGTAACTGGGACGAAAGTAACTTGGGCTTTGCTCTATTAGATTCAAGAATCTTGATACCAACTATGTTAGCCTAGCAACAGAGTTGCTTATAATTGTTATAATCTGTTGCTGTGTGATTTGATACGGGAACAATCCCCACAGGTCTCTACACATGACAGACAGCTTTTTTTATTTTTAGACAGCAGCTCAATTCATTAGGCAGTTCAACACAAATTGGTACACTACCAAATTGGCACACTACCAAATTGGCCTTGGGGTATGTGAGTTTTGGGGTCACTCACACATACCATTTTTGCACTTCAGGCATCTTAATCCTATTTGTTTCGTTTTAAATAAACCAATAAAAGTTATTTATTAATAGACCACACACTTGTCCCCATTTCCCTCTCCTATACTCAATTCTCTGCCTCCAAATTGGACTTATGACTGCCCAATTGGACTGGTTTCTAATGCCTCACTCCCCCGTGGACGAGTATATCCTCTCCCCTTGCCGGAGTCTCTATCCATGTCTGCCTATATCAAGGAGAATTTGGAGAGGGGTTTCATAAGAAAGTCTTCCTCCCAGGCCAGGGCTGGGTTCTCCTTCTTTAAAAAGAAAGACGGATCCCTTCGACCCTGCATTAACTACCGTGGGTCTCAACCAGATCACGGTCAAGTACAAATACCCGTTGCCACTTATATCTGAACTGTTTGACCGTGTACGAGGAGCTAGAATTTTTTCTAAACTAGACTTGTGTGGGGCTTATAATTTGATCCGAATCCGTCAAGGGGACGAGTTGAAGACGGCGTTCAACACTCGAGACGGGCACTATGAATTCCTGGTGATGCCACTGTGTAACGCTCCCGCGGTCTTCCAGGAATTCGTTAATGATCTCTTACGAAATCTCCTCTATATCTGTGTTGTTGTTTATCTCGATGATATTTTGATTTTCTCCCCAGATCAGACGACTCATCGGAGGCATGTCCATCAAGTTCTACTACAATTAAGGGAGAATCGTTTATACACCAAGCTGGAGAAGTGCGTCTTTGAGAGGAGTTCTCTGCCCTTTCTGGGCTACATCATCTCGGATCAAGGTCTCAAGATGGATCCTGAGAAAGTGAGAGCTGTCCTGGAGTGGCCACGTCCTCAAGGCCTGAGGTCCATACAGCGTTTCCTGGGATTCGCCAATTTCTACCCGCAGTTTATCCCAAACTTCTCATCACTGACATCTCCCATTTCTACCCTTACTAAGAAGGGTGTGAACCCCAAGGTGTGGACTCCAGAGTCCGCATTTATTAGTCTCAAAAAGGCCTTCACTCCAGCCTCGATTCTCCATCATCCTGATGTATCTCGGCAGTTTTCTGTGGAGGTGGACGCCTCTTTTGTTGGTGCAGGTGCACTTCTTTTCTAGAGGTGCTCCAAAGGAAAGGCAATAGTATGTGGCTACTACTTGAGACTTTTTTCTTCTGCAGAGCACAATTTTCTCTATTGGGGATCCGGAGCTACTGGCCATCAAATTGGCTCTGGAGGAGTGGAGACATCTGCTAGAGGGCGCAGCTCACCCCATCCTGATCTACACCGACCACAAGAACCTCACCTACCTTCAGTCCGCTCAACGTCTAAATCCCTGTCAAGCCAGGTGGTCGCTGTACTTCGCCCGTTTACAATTTGTGCTCCAGTACCGTCCCGCTGACAAAAATGTGTGGGCCGATGCCCTGTCCAGGTCATTTGAGACAGATGACACGGTGGAGTCCCTTCAAAGTATCATAGACCCGTCCTGCATTGTCACTGCCAATCCTTTGCAGGTTAGAGACATCCCTCTGGTGAGGACTTTTGTTCGGTTGGCAGACAGGAGAAGAATTCTCCGATGGGGACACAGTTCTAAACTGGCTGGGCACCCTGGTGTTTGTAAAACCCGAGAACTGATTGCTCGTCACTTCTGGTGGCTCACGCTACCCAAGGATGTTGTGGACTTTGTCTCTTCTTGCACGGTGTGTGCTTCTAACAAAGTTACTCACTCCAAGCCTGCCGGCCTACTTCAACCTCTGCCTGTACCCAATGCCCCCTGGCAGCACATTGCAATGGACTTTGTCACTGACCTTCCTCCCTCAGCAGGATACAACACTGTCTGGGTGGTGGTGGGCCGGTTCTCGAAGATGGCACATTTTATCCCGCTGACCGGCCTACCTTCTACTCCCCGACTGGCGAGTCTCTTCACTCAGCACATCTTCCACTTTCATGGCTTGCCCCTTCACTTTGTTTACGATCGGGGGATTCAGTTTACCTCGAAATTCTGGAGCGCCCTCTGTAAACTCCTGGATGTGAGATTGGACTTTTCCTCAGCCTATCACCC
This sequence comes from Rhinoderma darwinii, assembly GCF_050947455.1. NCBI lineage: Eukaryota > Metazoa > Chordata > Amphibia > Anura > Rhinodermatidae > Rhinoderma > Rhinoderma darwinii. Next base: position 567,399,237 of record NC_134687.1, on the reverse strand, counting down.
CCAGTCCAATGGGCAAGTCGAGAGTATCAACCAGGTCATGGAGAATTATCTCCGTCACTTCATCTCCTTACAGCATGATAACTGGGTACAGCTTCTCCGATGGGGCGAGTACTCGTACAACAACAACACAAGCGAGTCCACAACTTCCACTCCGGTTTACATTGTGTACAGTCAACATCCTAGAGTCCCTCTTCCAGTGTCTTCTACTTCTCAGGTACCCGCTGCTGACTCTGCATTTGGGGACTTTCTGCAATTCTGGCAACAGACCCGGTCCTCTATTTTGCTGGCAGTCGATCGCATGAAGCAAAAAGCGGATACAAAGAGAAGTGAGTCGCCTCAGTATCTTCCAGGCACCAAAGTCTGGCTGTCCTCACGGAACATTCGTTTGAAGGTGCCTTCATACAAGTTTGCTCCCAGGTTCCTCGGTCCTTTTGAGATTCTGCAACAGATTAACCCGGTCTCCTATAAACTGTGGCTGCCTCCTACCCTCAATCTCCAACTCCTTTCATGTGTCCTCTCTGAAACCAGTGGTCCTGAACCGCTACAGCAAGACTTCCAGTTCTACGATTGCTCCCAGCAGTTCTTCTGATGTGTTCGAGGTGAGGGAGATCCTGGACTGCAAAAGGGTAGGAGGAAGGACTTTCTATTTGGTGGACTGGAGAGGGTTTGGTCCTGAGGAGAGGTCCTGGGAGCCAGAGGAGAACCTCGATGCCCCTGCTCTCGTTAAGAAGTTCCTCTCTCGCTCTGGTCCCAAGAAGAGAGGGAGTAAGAGGGGGGATACTGTAGCGTCCATGGCCGTGGGCCGTCTGGTCTACTCACCACCTGACGCCCGCAGCCATGGATCTTCGTAGGTGATGCCAGCGCTCACTTCCGATCCGGTCCACTGTGTCGCGTAGGGTGCGCGCACACGCTCGTGCCCGCTCTTGAAGGGCCAGCGCGAGCACATGAAGAAAATCATCATCAACTCACATGATTTCCTGGACTATAAGAAGGCCCCAGCCCTTCTGATCCTTGCATGAGCGTTGTTAGTATATCCCAAGTCTGTCTTGCAAATGGTCCCTTAGTGTTTCCCGTTCCAATTGTTACCCGTGCCGTTACCTGTTCCTGTGTCCTGTGCTGTGTTCTTTTTCCTGTGCCTACTAGTTGGTCGTGTCTACTGCACCTGCTGTTGTTTGCGACGTCCTGTGTCATCCGCCACGTCCTGTGGCATCTGCCACGTCCAGTGTGATCCGCCACGTCTGGCGTTACCTGCTACTCCCACCTCCATCTGGGCCAGAGCTGCGGCCACTGTTTGGACTATACAGGTACCCTTGTGCGGGACTTTGTAATGCTCGGGTTCCCTTTTGTTTGGCCAGCTGCCTCCCCGCTACAGCGGTGCGGCCTAGTGGGTCCACATACCCACAAACCGTGACACATAGGTTGTACAAAGCCATAATATGTTACTATACATGAAACCTTATAGTTTTAATACAAAGATCAATAGATTGTGAGGCTTTCTTGCTTCTTATGGAATCTGCCCCTATATGGCAAGAAATTACAAACCTAACACAGATCAATGATACAGCTGTTTGGATGCACCCCTCGAAAGATTATATAGAATTATACATTTTACGCTGCTATGATTAGCAGTAGGACTTCTGATTTCTGTTAGATCTGTGTTTGGGCATTGCTAGGCAGAGTCTGGATTTATTAAACATTTAGCTTTGCCTGGTCAATTAGGGTGGAATACTTTTCTTGGGCTTATATATACACTTCAGGCCTGGATTACTCGGGTGCTGGTTAGACTGTTTATGGCATCTGCTAAACTCTCTTTTTCCAGATTCAAGTTGGTGACTTTGTTCTAGCCTATGTGTTGGTTTGTATTGTGGGACCTGTTGGTCCTCTGAGAGATCTAGTTTTTGTATTGTAGTTTCATTTTATCCTGGGATCAGTAGTTCCACTGGTTTGTTTGCCTTTCCTGCACGTTTGGTGTACTGCCAAGCTGTTGTCTTACCCTGCTGTGGGATAGTATTCAGATCACTGTCTATTCATCTGTTAACTGCTTGCATGCTATTCATCTGCCATTCACTCCATTTATGTATTGTCTCCATCTTCTACTACCTTCAGTATTTGGTTCTGCTTATCCACTGGTGAGTTACTTTTGCCTTTTATTATCAGTCAGTGTTGATGCGTGCTTCATCCTTGTGATAGCAATTGTCTGGTGTTGCCGTCTTGAGCACCACCAGCGGCTTAATATACTGCTACCAATATGCAGCTAATATAACTTTTATTTATATTTGAAGAGTCAAAAAAACAGGATCACCCCCATAAATGACAACATATACAATAGATGTTTCAGCAGCTAGGAACCGCTGTCAACTTGATTTATATAGGGGTACAGTCCGCAGTAGGACTCATATACTCACACTATATCCAGAAAGTCATATGGAACCAAAGAATCCCTAACACCGGTATCAGTCAGGGGAAACACTCTGAAAAGTGTAGCAAGGAAGAATGTTCTGTTCAGGCACTTTCTATCCAGTATATCATTCTCTTAATCTCTTACACAAGGACTAGGGTTTCCTTATAAGTGTCCCTGACGTTTTCACTTGGGCCAAATAAAAGTATATTAACCAATATCTTTATTACTTGCATTAATTTCTTGGCGTCTCCTTTTTAACAAAACGTTAATGAGGCTAAATTATACTTCTCTCCAATTCACTGAGCTCTGTTAAGTTTAATGGCAGGAGATTGTTATGTTGGTGATATGTAAACCTAGATTATGTCTAACGTGGAAGGCCATACACTGTGGTTAATACCCTTTTCCTAAGTGAAATATTCAATAATCTTTTTAGTTAAAGAAATAATCTCTTTACAAAAGGAAATATTTTGTAGATATTTATAATTGATTGTATTTCTACTGCTGTGAAATGGTCTATTCAAAAAAGTGATATTAAAATAATCAAGTGCATAAGATTTTTGAGAATTTTTGGTAGGACATTTGTGAGAATTAAGCCTGAGACTCTCAATGTAGGTTGTAAACATTTAGAAGCATTTTGGTCAAGCTCAAAGATTATCAAGGGAAAAATATCTCCCATGTGTTTACACATCCGCTTTAAATAATATATTATCGCTATTAAATATACTGTCAAACCTCTTTGAGACGAACACACAACTTGCAGTAAAAAGGGTCTTTTAGAGGGATGGTCAAAGAAGAGCAGCAATGTACATCGGATGTAAGATAATTGAAATTCCGTCACATAAAAATCTAGTCTAGAAAACGGGTCGTCTTCTCAAAGATTTAATATTATGATTATTTGAAAGTGCCATTAATTCCAGATCACTGTACATATGAAAAAAGGGGTTGAGCATAGCGCATGAGACAATAAAATAATCTACAAGTACAATAAACATGGGCTTAATGAATGAATGGTACAGAAGAAGAGAGGACCCTGCCTGCGAGGGCTTATAATCTACAAGGGAAGGGACGATCTTAAAAATAATTAGTCTTTTAGAGGAAGGGGTTTCACTGTATAACCAATTATGGATTCCTTACAAACCTACATGATCTCAACCAAAAATCCTCCAACGAGAACAAGCTTTGGTTTATTTTGGAGACCATATGAACATTTGCCTCTATGGCTAATTGCTGTAGGCAATTGCACTGCATCTGCCACGCTTCTTATTTTCATGCCTTCATTATTCATACTTGGAAAATTGTAAACAACTTTAGAGTAAGGGTATGTTCACACGAGGGCGTCCGTAACGGCTAAAATTACGGGGATGTTTCAGCCTGAAAACATCCCCGTAATTTCAGCCGTAACGGCATGTGCAGGCGCTTGAACTCCGCGTCCATTACGGACGTAATTGGCGCTGCTATTCATTGGAGTCAATGAATAACGGCTCGAATTACGGCCAAAGAAGTGACAGGTCACTTCTTTGACGCGGGCGTCTATTTACGCGCCGTCATTTGACAGCGGCGCGTAAATTATGCCTCGTGTGAACAGACAAACGTCTGCCCATTGCTTTCAACGGGCAGATGTTTGTCAGCTCTATTGAGGCGCTATTTTCGAACGTAATTCGGGGGCTAAAACACCAGAATTACGTCCGTAATTAGTGCGTGTGAACATACCCTAAATGTCCACTTTTAAACACCATGTCATTTCGTCATACATATCTTTATAGTGGTTCTTTTCTTATACAGAGCTCCAAATCTCTTGCATTGACATAGCGTTAAAAAGTATATTTCTGGCTGCCGATTGTTTTATTACGCAGTTCAATACATTTACAGTATGACATAAGCTGCTCAGCTCCCTCTAGTGGAGGCTGCAGACAGCCTGTTTTATCATTTACAGTAACTGTCTGTGCTTAGATATATTACAAAGATGTATATATAATGATATATTAAAGGGAAAGTCTCCTGTATTTAATTTACGTTCCATTAATTAGATTTAAGTATGTTCAAGAGGAATAGTTTTTTTTTTTTTCTTTTAAATCCTTAACCTATGATGAAGTACCTGGAAGTCATGATGGGGCGGGGGGCAATTGTATGGGGCAGCCTCACAGACTGAGCACTCTCCATAGGTTGCATGTGTCAGCTGTGTAATTCGGGAACTCCAATACCGTCCGTTTAACTTTTTTTTTTACAAATTAGAGGGAACATAAACGGACAATATCAGACATTACATAGTGACAAAGCTAATTTACAATTCAGACAGGAGGATTGAGGACCCTGCTCGCAAGAGCTTACAATACGAGACTGCTTTGATGCCGTAGTTAATAGTGACCTAGGCATCTAAGCCATTGGACAGAGGGGAGGGCTCACTCTGTCGCCCAATAGGCCCTCCCTCATCATGATCCCAGTGTGCCAATGGTTTTCATGGCGGCCCCCAGGTATGCCATCTTGGTTCTAACATCTTGGTTCTCTTATAGGAGAGTGCTAAAAGCACAATACACTTCCATATATGAGTATTTCTGTGTATTGTACCAGCAATCAAATGATTTCATGTTCAAGTCCCCTAATTTAAATTAGGAGTTAAAGTTTAGTAATATAGGCAACAAAAATATTAAAGTAAAAAAAAAAATACCTTTTCCATTAATGTAATGCACTAATAATAATATATTAGCAGTAGTAGTAATCCAAAAAATAAACATAATTGATATTGCCAAGTCTGAACTATTACAATATATCATTATTTAATCCGCACGATGAACGCCGTAAGAAAAATAAAAAATGCCAGAATTGCTGTTTTTTTGTCACTCTAACGCCCCAAAAACTTATCAAAAAGTCTTATGTGCCTTAAAATTGAACCAATAAAAACTGAAGCTCGCCCCGCAAAAACAAGCCCACACATACCCCCGTTATTGGGAAAAATTTATGGCTCTCAGAATATAGTGGCAAAAACCACATTTTTTGTTTAACAAATCATTTTTATTTTGTGAAAGTATATCAATATCAATTTGATATCGTCGTAATACTGTTGACCCGCAGAATAAAATTAGCATGTTGTTTAACGCCTTAAAAACTAAACCCAAACAAAAAACAATGGAGAAATAGCTGTTTTTTTATTCAGTACATTATATGGTACAGAAAACAGGAAGTTCCAGCCTACTGCGACTGCTCTAGTGGCCAGTATTAAAACTGCAATATTTAAAGATTTTTTTTTTACGCGGATAATCACACCCAATATATTTTTGTAACAAATGTTTATAATAAAAACCTACGTTCGCTTCTATTAATCAGCACAGAATTTTTTACCTATTTAGAGGAAAAAACAATATGGTGGTAATTCACTCAAGAAAAATAATATATTTAGAAGGCATAGTTAATCTTATAATATTAGACATTCTGACCTCTATACCTTCTTGCAGGTCACCAAACAGCCCCTGAGCCGACTACAAGAGTACACCATGGCCACTCATCTGGCAATCAAAATCGGTTTAGGGCTACATGTAGACTATTAATCGCTCATTAAAAAAAAAAAAAACGCTATAAAATCGCTATACATAGAGTAATTGGAAAATCTTCTCACAATTTCTCCAGTCAAACGATTTGCTAGCGTAGGGTTTTTTTTCCCCCTACAAATAAAGCTCAATGGCCCTTTATTCCAATAGGGGAGGGTCCCAGATGTCGGACCTGCATCTTTAAGGCATTTATGGCATATCCAGTTTTTATGTGTTGGAAATACCCCTTTAACCCCTTAATGACCGCCGATACGTCTTTTTACGGCGGTCATTAGTGGGCTTTATTCTAGAGCGCCGCTATTCTACGTCGCTGCTGTAGAATAAAGTAAACAGAGCAGGGAGCCGTGAAATCTGCCTGCTCTCAGCTGCCAGAGGCAGCTGAGGGCTGGGGGCGTCCCTGCTCTGCCGGGTGAGATCGATATTAGTATCGATCTCACCCGTTTAACCCTTCAGATGCGGTGCGCAATAGCGAGCACCGCATCTGAGTGGTTTTGGAGAGAGGGAGGGAGCTCCCTCTCATCTCACTGACACCCGGCGATAAAATCGCCGAGTGTCTGTGTCTTCTATGGCAGCCGGGGGTCTAATAAAGACCCCCAGGTCTGCCTGGAGCGAATGCCTGCTAGATCATGCCGCAGGCATGACCTAGCAGATGCCTGTCCGTTTTAAACGGACAGGCAGTAATACACTGCAATACAAAAGTATTGCAGTGTATTATAATAGCGATCGGAGGATAGTGAAGTCCCCTAGTGGGACTAGTAAAAAAGTAAAAAAGTTTAATAAAGTTAATCAAAAAAAAAAAAAGTGAAACAAAAAAAATTAAAAACCCAGCTTTTCCCCTTACAAAATGCTTTACTATTAAAAAAAACTACAATAAAGCAAAAAAGTTACACATATTTGGTATCGCCGCGTCCGTAACAACCCCGACTATAAAGCTATTACATTATTTAACCCGCACTGTGAACGCCGTAAAAAATAAAATAAAAAACAATGGAAAAATTGCTGTTTTCTGTTAATCCTGACTTAAACAAAATGTGATAAAAAGTGATCAAAAAGTCGCATCTACTCTCAAATGGTACCAATAAAAACTGCAAGTCGTCCCGCAAAAAACAAGACCTTATACAGCTATGCCGACGCAAAAATAAAAAAGTTACAGCTCTTCGAATGTGACAATGGAAAAATGTAAAAAATGGCTTGGACATTAGGGCCCAGAATGCAAGCAGGGGGAAGGGGTTAATGTCCTATATTTACAGTGTGCCAAAATACTACCCTGCGCTATATATTAGTCATTAGCAGCATCCACAGATTTTTGTAGTCAATAGTGCTTTACGGTATAAACTTTGTGTAATGCTCTTAGGGGCCTCTGTCAAATACCGGAAACATTAGCGCAGCATACTGCGCTATTTTTTCCGTTAAAACCACAGGCTCCCTGACGGAAACCGATGGAGCCCATTAAAGTCAAGTGTGTCACTGTGTATGTCCCGTTCTTCAGTAGAAGTATAAAGCTTTGTCCTGCTAGTTTGCTACAATGTGTCAGTGTTTAACTTTATCAGACTGGAGTCCAGGATGTCTGCCTCACCGAGGATTGCCTAGAGCGTATACTGTATCCACCTCTTGGCTGAGAGCAGAACTGGGTATTCAACCCTCTGTAAACTAGAAAGTTTATATCCACTGACCGCAAATGGACATTAGTAAGTTTCACAACTTAAAATGATCAATGATTAACGACTATGTAAACTCTTTTTATATTTTAGGTGCATTGGAGAAAACAAAAGTGTTGATTAAAAATATTCTACTGTACAAAGCTCCAATGCAGACTTGTGTGCACCACAGTGATGTAGCTTGCTGTTAACTTTGAATTGGTATCATGCAATAATACTGTAAAATATCTCCGCAGCTTTGGTGATTAAAACCCACCTATGATGTAATAACTGCTTACCTGACTGAAATACTCATCATATTTGAGTTGCCCACATGACTAAAGCTAATTGTAATATCAGTGTTTACCTTTAACACACTTGTGATGTCACAGACGTTGACAGCCATATACCTGACGAAAACATACTTGTGATGTCACAATAGCTTATCTGATGCAAACAGTTGTGATGGCACAGCAGTTACCTGATGCAACCAAAATGTTGATGTCACAGCAGCTTTCTGACTGAAACCGTGTGAAGTCACAGCAGCTCACCTGACTAAAACTCACCTCTGATGTCACAGGAATTTACCGGACAGAAACACTCTTGTGATATTACAGTAGATTACTCAGAGGGAGATGCCAACAACAGATAGCCCTTGTGCAAGAACTGTATATGGGTGCCTTGATTTCCGACTGCTTATTTGCCATTTGCTTGCCATAGACCACCTCATTCATGGCTCTCCAGAAAATCCCTTACCAGTGTACTGATCTTCCAGTTTTTGCGAGACATCGGCAGAAGGGATGTTACTGACATGCCATAAATAAGATGTTGCCTGTAGAGTCCAGGCTTTGAGAACCCCCATAGGATAAAACTTAAAAAAAAAAAAAATTCTGTTACCCTTTGTGCTAGCGATCAGCACATGGACCAATCACAAATTTGACAAGTCTCTGATATCTCAAAGGTTGTTAGGAGTGAGAGCTAAACTTTGTATATAGTTTTTAAATAGCAATTGTCATATATCCTCTAATTAGGGAAAATATTTACTATGGGAATGGTAACTGTACCATTTTTACATGAAGCCGTTTACACAGCGACCCACATTCTCGTGATCGCTGGGGGTCTCAGCGCACGAACCCTCAACAATCAGACATTTATAACCTATCTCGTGGATAGGAGATAAATGTTATTATGGGAAACCCCTATTTTGCAAAGGGACATAAGTGAGCAGCACCAATTCGAGTATCTAGAGCAGAATAGTAGTGGGGTTCCAGAGAACATGAGCCAGGAAACTTTTTAATGAGTGCATTTCTATGTAGTGAGGGCATATACATGTGTACCTAATGTGTGTATGTACAGCGGTTGTGCATGTGTGCACATATGTAGTGCATAAATAGGGAGAAGTAGACCTTATGGTGGAGATTTTTCAAAACTAAGACCTAAGTGACATTAAGAAGTCCGCTGCCACAGGACAACCATGTTGGGGAGGGACAATGGGAGGGTCTCTGCTGCTAGGTGGCTGTCCTTACCCCTAGAAAAAAGATTCCTGCAAACTGTGCTTTGTTCCTCGGGCAGCCACCTAGCTTCAGTTAATGGGTAGTGTAAGTGATAGCTCCGAGAAACTCAAGGCATTGTATTTCGGATGAGTGCCAATAGAACTTGACACAGGTTTTGCTAGGGGACCACCTAGCTGCTCGGAGTATGGAAGCCTTGGAGGAAACTGCAGCTCTGAGAGTGGACTTTGAATAAATTGGTATCTCTACCTGCGCTTTTCTTTGCAAATAAAATCCAACCTATAATTGTATCAGCAGATGCTTTTCAGGATAGGGGTCTGGAAGTGATGAAGAGATTCGTAATCTCAGCTCTGTGAGAAGCAGAAAGGGTAAGATACTCCTGAAGGGTATTCACTAAACATAAGGAAGGTTCCTCTAGATCTATTAGTAGGTCTAGTTCTTCTAGCATCTCATCCAAATGTGGATTTTTTTTTTACCTTTAAGAACTAGATGGAAACCTCCTGGTGTGACAGATAACTAAAGTTCCGTAATTTGGAAAAGAGTAAGTTCTGCTGTACGTGCTGCAATGGCTAGAGAAAGAAGGCATGCTAGCTTTATGCCTTTGCTCCTACAGTGGCAGTCCCCTTCAGTCATAGTTCTTAGAAACTAATATGGGATAAATTTCCCAGGTGCCAGAGTATTTGGGAACAATTGGTCTTGCAGCAGAAGTGCCCTTAATTAACCAAAGGTATAGTTTATCCTTGGTAAGATTTGGTATTAATAAGTTTAATGCAGAACCCATGCACTTAATGGTGTTGCAAGTCAAACCCGCCAGGAATTTCTGCGTTGGTAACTCCAGGGCTGGGAGAGAGGATTAACTCTAGATATCATATTAGGATACCATGTCTGAAACTCAGCAATAATAAGCTTGTATCTATTCTTAGTTCTATGGTTCAAAGAGTGGTTGATTAGTTGATTAACGTAGTCAAATAATTTAGAGAAGAAGAGTCTATCAGAGCCACTATCCACATTAATCATGGAAGTTGAACCAGGAGATTTTCCCATCCCTGAAAACAGTTTGTTGTACAGCCGGGAGAACCTTGCTCCTTTTGGATTAGTTTGTGGACCACTGAGTACCATGGTCTAGAAGGCCAAACTTGGTAGACTAGTACCATCTCCTCTACTTGATCCTCTTGAATTTTCTGCAACACTTGGGACAGTAGTGTTGCAGGTGGGAAAGCATAAAGGTTCTTCAGGTGGGTCCACGAAAAGGACAAGGCATCCACTCTCTATGCCCCTTGAGATCAAGTTCTGGAATCAAGCTTTTTGGTCTGAGTCGAGGTGGCCGAGGCAAAAAGATCTATTTTCCTGACATGTAATGTCTGTTCTATTTTCTTAAAGATTTCTCATTTCATCAGAATCATGGAAAACCAGATCATCTTTTGTTGTGACAACGCATTCCGCAACTTCGTTGGAATGACCCTCTAAGTACTAGACCCCTGTCTAGGGCCCAACACCCACAACCCCAGAGCCTCTTAGCACAAGGGCTTGGATCTCGTGCCCCTTATCTTGTTCACATATGCTACTGCAGCTCTGCTGTCTATTATGATCAGTGCTGTGTGACAGATTAGCAACGTGGTATATAACCTCTGGAGACCTAGCTTTACAGCGCTGAGTTCCAGAAGGTTGATGTGTAGTTTAGACTCCAAGGAATTCCATACCCCTCAAACTGCTGCCCTGCGAGAAAAGACACCCCATCCCGTCAGGGAAGCATCGGACGTTACTGTTAAGTCTGCTGCTCTTTGACTAGGTTGATTTTTTTTGAATTTTTTTTTTAATAGAAAATAAAGGTGTGTGCTTAAATAGCGTGTAAGACAAGTGCGTGCAAATGTGCCATTACTCAGTGAGTCTCCACCCCCAGTGAGTTCGGGCACCCCAGGGTCACCACTCCTGGGGAACTTAGCAACTCGGACTTTCCAGCTACCCGACCGATCACGTCAAACATGTAGTTCTCTGCCCCTCTCCTTGGCGTTCTGTCATCCCTCTAAGATGGTGACCAATCCACCGGCAGGGATGATTACTAACCTCAGATAAGGACCCTACTACACATGGTCTAAGCCAAAGATCGATAAGCAAGGACCTGGCTAGAAAGTCCCAATCTTACCTTAGTGATCATGGTATCTCCCCTGCCAGGTAACTAGCTCTTTGACAAGGTTGAGGGAGAGTTAAATTCAATACTTTGGTCATCTCCAGCCTGACCTGTAGAGTGAGATGAACTATCGAGTTCCATTTCGTGCCCTGTCTCAGTAGGGAGATCAGCCAAAACTGCATCTGACGACACATAGTTGGAACAGTGTGGATTCCTGGCTGTGTCTCCACTAGTTTCCCCATGAGACTGGCAAGTACATTGCCTCACTTGGGGAATGTTTCTGAAAAATGGGCTACCACCTTTTGACCATTTTTCTTCTGGAACTCCTATTGTAAAGCAGATCGTGTTTAACTGAATGCCCAGAAACGTGAGACTTTATGTGGGTAATAGAACCGATTTTCCTGTATTGGTGTAAAATCCTGCTTCACCTGTTGTATCTCTCTGAGAGAGGTGTGTGTCCATATTGGGATGGAAGAGAAGTTCACCTATATATATTGGGCACACTATGCCTGATGACATTAGATGTGAAACTAGCACTTTCATAACCCTTGTGAATGTGTAAGGGGCATTGGAGAGGCCAAACACCATCACATTCCAATGGCAAATTTGTCATCCCCACTGAATTGTAGAAGGCATCTGTGTTTTGGAGCTATGTACAAAAATGAATTGGATGGCATCCTTTAAGTCTAGTTTTACTAGATAGATGTCCTTTTCTAGTCGGTACCTCAGTTCTGACATGCTCTCCATTCGGGACCTTTTGGGTTTTATGAATCTGTTTTAAGGGTTTCACATTTAAGACTGGTCTCATGGACCCGTCTGATTTTTGGACAAGGAAGATGTAGCTTATCCAGCCCTTTTCTCCCGGTTTGGCCAGTGTTCTCTTTCCCTGAGACAAAGCTAATTCCAGCACCATGTCCAAGGAATGCTTTGTGGTGAACTTTGGGGTGTGCCTTTGGAAGGGATAAGAATGAAGTGGCAACATAAGGCCATGTTTTATTATGTTTGTGACCCAACGGTCCATGGAAATTTTGTCCCATATTTTAGTATGAACTGAAGCAAGAGAGATTGTGTTCTTACCTGACTGGGATTTCTTGGAGGGTCTAGGTTTGGAAAGATTTGCTTTTGTCTGGGTGAGTGGTCTGGTGAAGGACCTCTTGGGCTGAAGCGGATTATCATGGGCCTGTCGTTGGGACTTGAACAGACAGCCCTCCGAACGAAAGGGGTTTTAGAAAGTACGGGTTTCTTCAGTACAGCAAATAATTTGCCTGCCCTGTATCTGGCCTTCACCTTATGCGTAAATTCTGGAACAAGCAGATTACTATTTTCTAGGTTGGGAAACTCATAAGATTTTGGAGCGAGTTCCGCCATTCCCGCAGAGGTCAGCCAATTGGCTCTTCTCACATTAGAGATGTGATTGAAGGTCTGACCTATTAACAATACAGCCCTACTGGTCTCCTTCAGTAATACCATTTTTGAGGATAATAGAGCCTTAGCGTTTAGAGGTGTGGAGAGTTCCCCCTCTTGATCCGCTTTAGTTAACATAAGGAGCAAAGGACCCGCCACATCCGATATATTTTAAATTTAATGCGTTTAAGGGTCTGATCAATATTATTAATTCAGAAGGCTGTCCCAGTAACGGAAAGCAAGGCCATGTCTATCTCAGGTGCTATTAAGTCCTGAATATCGGGAATCCCCACAAAAGTTCTAAGGACTAGGTTGCTTTCCTTCACTGGGGATGAACACAAGGCGAGTTGAGCAAATTCTTTTACCTCTGAGGCATCTGGTGTAGCCCACCTCTGAGTGAATAATTTAGGTGTTCTGCCAGCGAGACCCACCCTCAACATTTGGAATGACTGCCTTAGAGTCCATATCTACCTCAAACGTGGGACATTCAGTATTATGGGCAAACACACTATTTGGGGACAACGTCTCTCTGTTGTGCTCTCCATCAGGAAAAGAGAAACTCCAACGAGCTTTGTTCTCAAAGTCGAGTGCTATGCAACTTTCCAAAGACCCCTTTATCTGCCATTGAAGTGTGCCTCCAACGAAGTGTAATGGCATGGAGTAAACAATCTGTGTCAGTGACTAACTGAGGTGATGATTGGGTGCTGCGTTTCACAGCCACCCTAGACTTTTTCTTGTTTCCTCCTCAGAGGATGTATTGGAAGAAGATGCGGAGGATAGGGAGCGTTTGGAAGCCCTCTCTAGTATGTGAAGACATCTTCACAGATAAGCAGACGTCCTCTATCACCGCCTGAAAAATTCTGAGGGGCGTTCCCGCTGTCACGCAAGAACTCCTTCCGGGATCCCGAGGCAGCAATGATCGTGACTCAGAGGGACCTGGGAGGTTGCCGCCTTCACCCATTAGCTGGTGCAAGGTGGCTGTCTTCCCGACGATCAAATGCACAAATTCTTATAAGCAGTCGCTCCTGCAGTCTGCTCAAACGAGCTAATCAGCTGCTTGTTTATATGCACAGCTGTGAGTAAAAAGCTTTTTTTATTGGCTGGACCCTTCAAGGATAGTTCTGTGGCTCCGCTCTCCTTCAGCTCAGCATTCAGTGTCATGCGTAGAAATACACATGATTCTGATTTTAAAGCGTGGAAATGCCTTTACAGGCATCAATAATGTTCGTCGGCCTCGGGCAGATTTTTATTCTTAGTCTGGCTTTGCTTTAATATCATGACACCAAAGAAAATTATTGCAAGACCCAATTGATATGCAAACAAAGACCAACTTTATTTATCCAACGGCCATAAAAGACCAATAAAAGCAGAGACATTTCAGACATAAAATAAAAGGCATGATAGAAGAAAGAAGGTAGGCAGCACCCAAAAGATGAGGATGAATCACCAGTGGTTTATTCCAGTGTGCGACGTTTCGGCATGTATAAAATATACGCTATTCAGTGAAACAAGCTTTGGTGTAATGGAGAGAAGTGTATGATGCTGATTGGTCAGCGTCATACACTTCTTTGTAATACGCCCACTTGGTTAAAATTAAAAAAACGCCCACTTGGGCGTTAAGAAACTAATTTGCATAAATGTAATAAAGGTCATAACTTGCTGAAAAAAGATGATCTCTCAAAATAAAAAACACTGCTGTTAACTACATTCCAGCACTGATAAAATGATGTAGGAGATAGGGCATTTTTAATCTGGTGACAGAGCCTCTTTAATTCATATGGAAAGTATGCTGGTATGATATTAACAAACATATCTGTAGAACTGGCTGCATATAACTGCGTATAAACTAAAATCAAAGAGTAATTGTAAATCTTTACTCTATTGTAAAAAATGTGACACATATTTAACATTATGTATGTAGTAAAAACAAATTAAATCCATATATATATATTTTCAATGAACATTAACAGTGCTTAAAGGGGTTGTCCGGTTTCAGCAAATGAATGTTATATGGTCTCACCTGATTAAGTTACACAAATGTTGCAACAAGTGTATTAGCATAAAGGAAGTGATGGACGTTGTCTTTTTATGTCAATAGATTACGCGTTTCAGGGTATTTACACATCCCTTCCTTCAATCAACATGACCTATTACCCAGCAAACAACTAGATGCTATTAAATATGGTTCCCAATAATGTCAAAGTTCAGATGGGAAATTACATAATCATAATAATTGCAAAAAAAAGGACGCGTTTCTATGACCATGATGTCCCTTTCGGTGCGACTACGCATTACATAGGTTGAGAAAAGACACCGATTTATCAAGTTCAATCTTTCTCAATCAATTATACGTCATTCATTGCTAGATTGGTTATAATAACCCTCACTACCATTTGTGATAGAACAGATTTTTTCCTAGGTCTTTGTATTGACCACACATATATTTATACATGTTAATGAGATCTATTTTCCAAGCTGAACAAGCCCAATTTTTCTAGCCTTTCATTGAAAGTGACACCTCCCATCCCATTTAATAATCTAGTCACCACCTTTGTACCCTTCCTAACTCTCTACTATATCCTTTTCAATATTTGGAGCCCAAAACTAAATTCCATATTCAAGATGTGGCCTTTTAAGCGATTTATACACACACCCTACACTCCTATTTGCTTTTGCAACTGCTGCTTGACATTGAGTGCTGCTGCTTAGCTTACTTGCAACCAGAATATCCAGGTCCTTCTCTTGTTCTGTAGTAGTAATAGCGATGTCACATCTGACGTTGTCCATATAAAAGAGCAGGAAATAGGAGCAAAATTATTGGCAGGTACGTGTCTGAGATCGGACTAATGAACTACAGCTGATTCAGTGAAAAGCGATTGGTAGAGCCTACATCACTCAAGAACAGAATAATTAACATTCAAGTCATATAACATTAATATCAATATGAGGTACAGCTAATGAGTTTTTCATTTTTAAATGTTTTAATTCTATATTTATTTTTTGCATGTGATTATGAATTTGATATATGTATTAACCCCTAGGCGCACCACGACGCAACTGTACGTCCATGTGGCCAGTGTCTTAGAGCACGGGGACGTACAGTTACTGCATGGTGCGTGGTTCCCGGTGCACACGGTCGGCGACAGTGTGCACCGGGAACCGGGAGGCCAGCTGTCCCTGACAGCTGACACTCCACTGGATGCCGATCAGCGGCTTATTTCCGCTGATTTCGGCAATTAACCCCTTAATTGCGGTGATCGATTGCAATCACCGCATTCAGGGGTTTCTAGCACATCGGCAGACCTCACAATGAAATCGTGAGGTTTGAAGATGGCTAGCATGGCGACCGGAGGCCAAGTAATGGCCTCCGTGTCTGCCATGTACGGAAGCCTATCAGGACCAGCCTCCTGATAGACTTCCTGTCAGAGTGAAAGGACGTCACTGACGTTCGCGATGCACACTGTCGATGACAGTGTCGGTGACAGTGTGCATCGGGAACCTGGAGGTCAGCTGTTCCTGACAGCTGACACTCCACTGTTGCCGATAAGCGGCTCATTGCTGCTGATTTCGGCAATTAACCCGTTACATGCGGGGCTCGATTGCGATCTCCGCATGTACGCGGTTTGTAGCACATCAGCAGCCCCCATGCAATTGTGGGGGCTGCTGATGCTTGTGATGGTACCCGAGGGCCAGACAATGGCCTCCGGGTCTGCCATGTACGGAAGCCTATGAGGACCAGCCTCTGCTGGTCCTCGTAGACTAACTGTCAGAGTGACTGTAACGTCACACTGACAGTTGGAATACGTTACACTACCTAGGTAGTGTAATGTATTCCGGCAGCGATCAGAGCTGCAGGTAAAAAAAGAAAGTGTAAAAAGTAAAGAAAAAAGTTTAAAAAAAAGTTAATAAAAATGTTTTACAAAAGTGTAAAAATAAAAGATTTTTTCCTATAAGTTTCTTATTATAGGGAAAAAATGAAACCGTTAAACAGTACACATATTTGGTATCACCGCGTTCATACGACCCAATCTATACATTTATAATGTTATTTTTAGCGCATGGTGAACGCCGCAAAAAATACAAACTAAAAACAATGCCAGAATCACTATTTTTTGGTCACCACCCCTCCCAAAATATAGAATAAAAAGTGATCAAAAAGTCCTTTGTACCCGAAAATAGAACCAATAAAAACTACAACCTGTCCCGCAAAAAACAAGCTCTTACACAGCTTTTTTGACTGAAAAATAAGCGTTACGGCTCAAAGAATATGGTGACAGAAAATAAATTATTTTATAAAGAAGTGATTTTATTGTGCAAACGCTGCAAAACATAAAAAAAACTATATACATATGGTATCGCCGTAATCGTACCGACCCGCAGAATAAAGTAAAATTGACATTTATAGCGCATTATGAACGTCGTAAGAAATAAAGAATTTAATCCGCCAAAATCACTGTTTTTGATCACAAAAGCTCTAAATAAAATGTCATAAAAAGTGATCAAAAAGTTGCATGTACCAAAAAATGGTACCAATAAAAACTACAGCTCATCCTGCCAAGAATAAGCCCTCACACCGCTCAATTCATAGAAAAATAAGAAAGTTATGGCGTTTGGAAGACGGGGACTGAAAAACTAAAATGGAAAAGCGAAAAAGGATCAGTCTATTATAAAAAAAAATTATTACCACATGTGGGGTATTGTCATACTCTGGAGAGATTGCGTTACAAATTTAGGGTGACTTTTTCTCCTTTATCCCTTGTGAAAATAAAAAAATGCAACATTTTAGTGGACAAAAATGTTTACATTCATTTTCACGGCCTAAGTCTACTAAATTCTGCAAAAAACCTGTGTGGTATAAATGGTTACTATACCCCTAGAAAAATTACTTGAGGGGTGTAGTTTCCCAAATGGGGTCACTTTTGGGGTGTTTCCACTGTTTTGTTCCCTCCAGGACGTTGCAATCGCGACTTGACACTAAAAATTAATCCAGCAAAATCTGCGCTCCAAAATCCAAATGGCGCTCCTTTTCCTTCTGAGCGCTGCCATGGGTCCAAACAGCAGTTTATTACCACATATGGGGTATTTCCGTAATCAGGAGAAGATGCTTTACAAATGTTGGGGTGAATTTTCTTCTTTATACCTTGTAAATATTACAAATTTCTATGTTTTTTCAGAAAAAAAAGTAGATTTTCATTTTCACAGACTAACTCCAATAAATATAGCAAAATACCTTTGGGGTCAAAGTGCTAACTATACCCCTAGATAAATTCGTTGAGGGGTCTAGTTTCCAAAATGGGGGTCACTTTTGGGGAGTTTCCACGGTTTTGGCACCACAAGACCTCTTCAAACCTGACATGGTGCCTAAAATATCATCTAAAAATAAGCAGGCCCCAAAATCCTGTAGGTGCTCCTTTGCTTCTGAGGCCGGTGTTTGGGTCCATTAGGGCACTAGGGCCACATGTGGAATATTCCTAAAAACTGCAGGACCTGGGCAATAAATATTGAGTTGTATTTCTCTAGTAAAACCTTCTGTGTTACACAATTTTTTTTATTACAAATGAATTTCGGCAAAAAAAAAAGACATTTGTACATTTTCCCCTCTACTTTGCTTTATTTCCTGTGAAACGCCTAAAGGGTTAAGAAACTTTCTGAATGCTGTTTTGAATACTTTGAGGGGTGCAGTTTTTAAAATGGGGTGATTTATTGGGGGGTTCTAATATATAAGGCCCTCAAAAGCACTTCAGAACTAAACTGGTCCCTGTACAAATAGCCTTTTGAATTTTTCTTGAAAATGTGAGAAATTGCTGCTAAAGTTCTAAGCCTTGTAACGTCCTAGAAAAATAAAAGGACGTTCAAAAAATGATGCCAACATAAAGTAGATGTATGGCAAATGGTAACTAGTGACTATTTTGTGTGGTATTACTATCTGTTTTACAAGCAGATACATTTAAATTTAGAAAAATGCAAATTTTTGCAAATTTTCTCTAAATTGTGGTTTTCACGAATAAATATTGAATTTATCGACCAAATTTTTCCACTATTATAAAGTACAATATGTCACGAGAAAACAATCTCAGAATCGCTTGGGTAGGTAAAAGCATGCCGGAGTTATTACCACATAAAGTGACACATGTCAGATTTGAAAAAATCGGCTGTGCCACAAGGCCAAAACAGGCTGCGTCCTAAAGGGGTTAAGATGTACATTGTTGCTTTTTATATTTATTATGATTATGTAATTTCCCATCTAAATTTTGACATTTTGGGAACTGTAATGTTAGCTAGTTGTTTGATGTGTTGTATGTCATGTTGATTTGAGGAAGGGGTGAGTGAACGCCCTGAAAAATGCATAATCTGTTGAGATCAATAAAAAGACATGTATTACTTTTGATGAACTTCCTTTATGCTATGGCATGTGTTGCACGGTCTGTGTAACTTGATCAGATGAGAGCATTGGTCATGTTTTGGTATCTCCCTGATGAATCCCATTATAATGCACTAGGAGCGCTCCCGGTTTTGTCTTTTCTCTGTGTTCAGTTCATAAGGAATGTATGAACGAAAATTTTAATAATACGATTAAAGTGTAGCTAAACATTTGACAAACTTCTGACATGTACTGAGACCCCCACCAATCGCTAGAACGAAGTTAGGGATCAGCCGCTTCATGTCTCTTTCGGCTTTTTCCAGAAATAAATGTATCGTGTACGGACTCAATAGAAAGTCTATGAGCCCGTACTGCGATACATCGGCTTTCCGGAAAAAGCCGAACAGACACGAAGCGGCTGAGCTCTTCACACGTGCACTTCAGCTGCTTCGTTCTAGCGATTGGTGGGGGTCTCAGTGCTTGGACCCCCACCAATCCAAACTTCTGACATATGTCACTATGACATATCAGAAGTTTGTCAAACGTTTAGCTACACTTTAAACCAATGTAAAAGCTAATTAGACAACCGAATGACACAGCTCATTGATTCTTTGGCTGATTGAATGTCCAGAAGGTGTTCTCTAACCTGTCTGAAGAAATCTCTAGATGTTAAACCAACATAGATCATGTAACATGGCCGGTAGCATTGTAAATAATTTCCCTTGTGCTGCAGTTAATATGATGAGTAATTTTACACTTCTGGATACTTGTGGAATACATAAAGTAATTTTTCTTTTCCACATTAGGGCAGGCCACACATTGACAACAGGGAGAGAATACCCATTTTGGTCATTTAGAGCCAAAGGCCCTAAATGGGTCTGATCCCTAATTGTGGTTAAGTTATAGGACTGTTAAATTCTGTGATCTCCTGTAAGTCACAATGGTTCTATCTGACAATGCATCTTTTGAATCATCGTCTGATAACAAAATCGGATAATATTTATTTAGTTTAGCTGTCATTCTCCTTAAGTGGAAGTTGGAAACTAATCTCGCCTGTTCAGATGGACTTGTCCATAAATTTCAGTCTAAGGCTCCATGCACATGGCCGTGCCTGTAATCACGGGCCGCGATTGCGGGCATGGCCGACCGCGGCCCTCATTCTCTGCATGTTCTCCCATACAGTATGAGAACACTGCGCGTAAACCGCAAAAGACAGGATATGTTCTGTCTTTTGCGGTACACTTCTACAGCCCGGACACCTTCCCATACATAAAGGGGAAGGTGTCTGTGGACAATAGAAGTGAATCGGTCCGTAATTGCGGTCATGTACATGGGACCTTAGTAAATTAGTTTATACAGACTTCCTTGCACGTTCTTGAGCTTTTTTAATCGATCTATTGCTGTATCCATGTTCCTAAAAAAATATTCTTCAAATCAACAGCCTGACATTTAAACCGGTGGACGTCCAAACATATTTGTCTTGCACATAAAAATTGTTCCACAGGAAGATTTATGATTAGGTGTGGGGGATGAGAGGAGGGAGCATATAATAACATATTGGAAGATGTACTTTAAACGAAATATATTGGTTTTCATTTTCATCAGCCTGCAGGGAAACATCCAAGAAATCTATTACAGTATGACTAGATTTGCATGACAACTTGATGTGATGGTTGTTCTGATTTAAATTTGTCATAAATGTGTCAAGTTTCATTTCAGATTCCTGCCATATTATGAGCACGTCATCGATATAACGTCCCCAAAACTGTACTTTACTGATCAATAGCACAGGATCTGTCAAAAAGATATTCCTTTACCACAACCCCAGGAATAAATTAACATATGAGGGAACACAAGCCACCCCCATAGCTGTCCCCTGGGACTGTAGGTAGAAAGACTCCTTAAAAGTACAGAAGTTATATGTCAGAACAAAAGAAAGTGCTTCAGGGATAAAATCACATTTTTCATTATCCAAATTACTTGCGGAAAGAAAGAACTGAATGGCAACCAATACCGTCTTGGTGTCTGAATGATGTGTACAGTAAATCCCCGTTGCAGGTAACCAGGAACATGTCGCAGTCCAGTTGGATACCATTAACTGTAAGCAGTACATCGCTGGTATCTCTTATGTATAATGCTGCTTGAATAGAATGCCACCTTCAAATGCGTTATGAAGTACATCAGAGTTGAATTCTCTATATTGGCACAAAGAGTTATATGCTGTGTTTTTTTTATAGCAATCACCAATTAATATCATGGCCATTAAATCTGGCTGGTGCCACTTGCAGTAATAACTGCCCTCACTCTTATGCTGAGGGTTTTTATTAGAAGGTGAATTATGTACTTTCAATCATGTTGCCTAGCTCACAGCCAGAATCTTAATTCATCATAAGGGTTATGTTGGTTGAGGTTATACCTTTATGCAGACCTCAAGTTTTTTCACATCAAACTCTTCACTGAAGTGATGAATCACGTTTCACTATCTGGCAGTATGATGGACAAATCTGAGTTTGCCAGATGTCAGGGGAATGGTACCTACTGGGATGCATAGTTCCTACCGTAAAATTTGTTGGAGTAGGGCTAATGGTCTGGAGCTGTTTTGTCAGGGTTTGGGCTAGGCCCCTCATTTCCAGTGATGGATCATTTTAATACTACAGTAGACAATTAAATACTTACAACTTTGTGGCAACCGTTGCGGAAGACCCTTTTCTGTTTCAGCATGACTATGCCCCTGTGCACAAGGTGAAGTCAATAAAGACAGGGTTTGACAATTTTTAGGTGGAGAGATCGGAGTGGCCTACACAGAGCCCTGACATTAACATCTTTGGGATAAATTGGAATGCCAATTGTGAAACAGACCTTCTTGTCCAACATTATTGTCGGACCTCATAAATAGTTTTTTGGGTAGAATGGGCACACATTCCCACAGACACACTCTAAAATCTTGTGGAAAGCTTTCCCAGAAGAGTGGAGACTGTTATAGCCACAAAAGTGGTCACATCTTCATATTAATCTCCTTGGTTTTTAAATTGGGTGTCCAAAAAGCTCATAAAGGTGTGGTGGTCAGGTGTCCACATACTTTTGGCCATATAGTGTAGCTATCTGATGTGTATGGCCCACGTCACACTCAGTTGTGAGAGTAGAACTTGGTAAGCTTACAGCATGGACAAAAAATTAACATCTAATTTGCATATCATTCCCCTTAGTCATTGTTCTGCTGTGAACAGGTGTGATTGTTATACTGTGACTATAAACATAATAAAAGCCAATATTCCATGACTGTCTTTATGAGCAAGACATAAAATGTCCCACTATTTATTATATTAATAAAATTAGATTTTCGGCTCATGTTTTTGCACATTTTTTTCCAATTAAGATTGTTTATATGCCTGCTGGGGCAATTAAATGTAAAAGTGCTGGCGTGACGATGTATAAAATTATTTCCACTTTCCATTTAAATCAATGTGTTATTTATCCCAGATTGTACATAATGCAGATTATTAGTATTTATAGAATGATGGTTTGGTAACTGTATTCAGTTTTATGTCTCTCTGCTCCGCTGCCGGATAAAAGCAGCTCGTTGCCTGGGCCCACCGGAGGATCCATTTTCAGTTTAATTTCCTTGTACTTTCTTCCCATATGGCTTATTTTTGTTTATATTCGTCCCCAAACATCCATAACATCCCGTAAAAAGTCCCCGGGATCTTCCTCTGATTTTTATTATGTATGGTTGACCTTCTCCTCTTGTTATCCCATGCATTAAGCATGCAATTGGATTTTATTTTCATTTTTTATGAGATCATATTTCAACCCCTGAATCACGTCCTGAATATTGTTATTTTACCCGACTTCCCTTTTATTTGTAGCAGTAAACATAGTTTTAAAGAACAGTAAATTTATAGAATTCTTTTTTCCATAGCGCCTTGAATTTGATGATTTGAGTAACAGGTTTAATAAGGACTTTAGCGTCAGTGATATACATTATACAGGAGACTGCTGGCCTTCAGTTGAAAGAAAAGATTTGCTGATTTTAATATATTGCATTATAATCCTCTTATTAAAAATAAATTTATAATCCAAAAAGCCAGGTAGAAAAATCACATTTGAAATATTATTCCTTTGGTTGTTAACGTTCTATTTATTCACTTATTATTTCCCTGGTTATTGTTGTCTACCTCCACGTTATTGTTACTGCTGTGTACACTATTTTAGTGGCATAGACAGGCCTTCAGTTTTATATTATGTTCCTCGAGACTAAAGGGGTTGTCACATCTGGATATGGGCATAGGAACCTCTAGAGGGGATACATCCATTAGCCGGGGTTGCTCTGCTTCTAGACTTCGCTTGTCTGTGTATTACAGGTATTGGCAATCGTTTTTAATAAAGATTAGCCAGCCGCTTAAACTGGCAGGAACTTCTAAAATGGATAGAGCTGTCCAAACATCCCTTTAAGGGTGTACGGCTTTGTGCAATTATGTAAAATCGTGGCAAATAAGCTGAGTTTTGGTGCAGCCTTTCCTTCCTTTTGGATTTGGGTCAAAAAAACTGAGCCAAAAACGACACCAAAACTGTGTGTGATCCTGGCCTTATGGTGAGAACACATGGGGTGGCAGCCTCAAGCTGCCAAAACCACATCCGCATGGGTGAGGAATGGCTACACGAGTTAGCTGGTAAAAATTGTGTGGCCATTGCGGGTGGTGTTCTCACCCTTCTACAAAAAGTCTGTGTGTGGCTCATTAACACCATAAGGCTGGGTTCCCACAGTACAGAATTGCTGTAGATTTTGAACGCGTTATTTTAAGCCAAAACCAGGAACGTAAAAGAAGAAATATATAAAGTAAGGCTTCATAGGTCTGCTCTCCTGGATCCAATTCTGGTTTTGGCTAAAGAAAACGCAAATCTGCACTGTGGGAACCCAACCTAAGGCTAGAGCTACTCGGTTGCACAACCCACTCACAGCAGGGCATCAAAACGAATAATGTATTCAAAGTATTAGGCTACATGCACACGATGCGTATTACGTGCAAATTTGTAATACAGTACACCTAAATTGACCTGTGGTGCGGATTTTAAAATCTGCAAGATGTCGATTTATCTTGCGTTTCCATCTCAGAATTGTATCCGACAAGTTTATAAAAAAACAAAAAACAAAATCCGCAGCATGACAACCGCCTGTTTCTCCATCAAAATGTAAAATGCATTAAAAATGAAAATTTGACCTGCGGGATTACCTGAGTTTATCTGTGGTTTTGATGTGGATTTTCTGCGTTAAATTCTGCAACGTTTGCATGTAGTCTCAGGCTGGGTTCACACGACCTATTTTCAGATGTAATGGAGGCGTTTTACGCCTCGCATTATGCCTGAAAACACGGCTCCAATACGTCGGCAAACATCTGCCCATTCATTTCAATGGGTCTTACTATGTACTGTGCCGACGACCTGTAATTTTACGCGTCACTGTCAAAAGACGGCGCGTAAAATAACAGCCTCGTCAAAGAAATGCAGAACACTTCTTGGGACGTAATTGGAGCCGTTTTTAATTGAATCCAATGAAGAACAGCTCCAAATTACGTCCGTAATGGACGCCCCGCAAAACGCGAGTACGAGCAATTACGTCTGAAATTCAGGAGCTGTTTTCTCCTGAAAAAGCTCCATAATTTCAGACGTAAATGCAGTTATCGTGTGCACCTACCCTAAGGGTGTAGTAAAATGGGGTGTATTTGCCTCGTATTTCCTCTGCGGAAAACTTTACAATGGGGAAAATGTTCTGCATTTCAGACAGATTTCTCAATTTCTTGCATTGCGGAATATTTTTCCTACAGGATTACTTTGTAACACTGGGCAAATATGCCAACGTGTCACTGGACCTTAACCGAGCCATCAACAGCAGTATGTAAAGAGAGCCCGCACCATTGTATAGTATATAGGTTTTTAAAGGTGCAGTAGAGAAATGCTGTACTCACATGGGGTAAAATGTGATTCTCCGTTGTTGAGGTCCAACAACTGAGGATCACCTTTTACACCATGTGAGTACAGCATTTCTATACTGCACCTTTAAAACCTATATACTACACAATGGCGCGGGCTCTCTTTGCTTAATACTTTTTAGATATACTAAGGAAATACAGAATTTTCCTTGCACCGCCAGGCTGTGATATAAGGAAAGCCTGTCTACAAAAAAGAATCACACCAGCCCACCCAGTGAGAGAGCGCGGAAATACGTTGTTACACCTTTACCAAACTATGATAACAGCAGTATGTGGATGGGATTTATGGAGCACCAGGAGGAAAAATGTTAGATATTTGCGATAAATTACAAGGGGTGGCTTGTACTATTGCTGACTTTAGTGCCAATGTCCATCAAAGGTAGAGCTGTTTTAAATATTTGACGTGCTAAACACAAATCATCCACTAGAGGGAGTGATTCATTTTGTATCGGCACAGCCTTTTATTTATTAATATTCTTCTGCTTTCAAGAATAAACTGTATCTCTTTCAGAATACTCCATAATTGTGAAGTTCTATGACTGTGCAGATGGTTTGCACTCTGTCCATTATGAATGTTTGTGTGCGAGGCTGAATTTTAAACCGATATTCTCCAATCAATTCACACCTGTGTGCTGGTTTTACATTGCCCTTAGAGTACATTCACATGGTACTGTCATGTCGTAGTTTTGCAGTCATATTTCACAAAATTGAGGCAAAAGCCGAAATTTGACTACACCGTATGAATAGACCCTAAAAGGGGAAGTACCTTGCTAACATTCAAGCCCCATTGCACGATATATTACCTTTTATTAATATTTGCAAGTGCAACAAATTTAGTAAAATGAAGCAGTGAATAGATCTTACCCCCACAGTCATGCCATCCTCAGGAGTTGTTTTATTCATTTTTTGTTTGTGGCGATGTCCTGCAGTAGTTCCCTACATAAGACCTGGAGCATGTGCAGATCTATCTGGCTCTATACGCAGAGCAGGTCTCCTATCTGTGCAGTAAGACGTCGCATGCACGTTCTCGCCATTCTCACTGCACAGGGCGAGCATGCTCAGTTGAACTGCACATGCCCTCTAGAAGCAGGCAGGTGCCACTTTTCTGATTCCCTAGTTTTGGCTCGGCTGTGCATAAACTACAGACGACCGTCCATTGAAACCACAAATGAGAATTTTTGTTTTACTGATACCTTTGATCACTGGTCTGACGGAACTGCCGGAGTTGAGCCCCGGGTTTAGTAGGAGGCCACGTGACCGGGGGAAACAGGAAGGGGGGGAGCTTGTGCCACCTGGCCGGACAAGCGGAGCTCTGGCTTGAGCGCCAGTCTGTTCGGAAACACAGTAACGTGCAGTTATCCCACCCACTCTCCCTCTTTTTTTGTGTCTTGGGTTATGTTGGGTAAGTGTTCATGTTGTATGTCCAGTTGTCATGGCAGTGTATGGCGGGTTTTGGTGGGTCCTTGGAGTTGATTAAATTGGTGGGGGAGTGATTCATACTGGTGATGGTCCCTTCCAGATTATACATGGTGGGAATCTGGCTTGTATGGGCTCCTGCTGGGTGGGGTCCCGGGGAGCAAAATGGAAATGCTTCAGCCATCTGCGGTTTGCACGGTGTCCCTGAGCCTATAGCAGGATGGCTGGGGGTAAAAAATACAGAAATGGGCAGAATGGCGCCAGATCCTTCTTATTAGCTCAAAGGACCTTCCCAATTTTCCATATGGGGGTGTATTGTTTTTCAAGGTGAATGATGTTTGTATGGGGGGTTTGCATGAAAAGGTTATAAAATTATGGTTATTTATTTTATATTTGTTACTGGTATTTGTTATCGTGTTGTTTTTCTGTTTCTTGTTAATAAAATGGCTGCTGTGGCCAATTCATTCCAGCTCTAAGTCTCAGTGTCGTAATTTGGTGAAAGAAAGGTAAAGGGTAGCTTAAGGGAGTTGCGAATGTCACACGCAGTTAATGTTTTAAGGGTTACAGAACCGTACTCTGTTTATCCCACGGTCATGCACATAGTAATAAATACAGTACAGCTTACAATGATGGTGAGGCACGTAGAAAGCACACGGAATGCAGAGAAAAGAGCACGGGAGATATGGGAAATGTGCGCATCACGTGTTCCTAGCTGCAGGACCGCCGATTCTAATATCTTCTGTAGGAATGTAGAAGTTTTTAAAAAAGATTAGATCTTGGTACAAACACTTAAAATCTCTTTCACACCTGTGAATTTTGTCAGTATATTGCATCAGTCAGAGGCGTAGCTAGGTTCTCCTGCACCCGGGGCAAAGATTCCGATTCAGATTTTTTTTTTACATATATATACATCGGAGATATCATATCTATAAGACTAAGGCTCCTATAGCTACACCGCTGGATAGAATTGGATGTATTGCCTCATAGATGATAGGCTTAGATACAGGGCCCCAGCAGACCGTATCACACATGATAGGCTTAGATACATTGCCCCAACAGACCGTATCACACGTGATAGACTTAGGGCTCATTCGGACGAGCGTGAGTATCGTGTGCCGTGGGTTGAAACAACGAATAGCACACGGACCCATTGATTTCAATGGGGCTATTCACACATGCGTGAGTTTTCACACAGCAAGTGTTCGTTGCGTGAAACTCACTGCATGTCCTATATTAGTGCGTTTTCACACACCTAGTCGCCCTTTGAAATCAATGGGTATGTGAAAACCACGGACAGCATACAGACGACATCCGCGTGCTGTCCGTGTTTCACGCATCAATAACATTGAAAAAAAAGTGCTTGCAAGTGCGTGAAAAACACATTCCACACACAAACTACACTGATGCAAAACGCAATGCACACAACCAGATTTACGTGCGTAAATTTGTCACACTCGTGCGAATGTAGCCTTAAATACAGGGCCCCAGCATTGAGTAAAGTATCCTTGTACTAACCCTCAGGGGCAAACTTGGCATTTCTGGGGCACCAAGCAAAGTTATGTCTCGGTTCTCTAATCAAAGATACCTGTAGAGAGTTCCCCACACAATGCCCCCTGTATATAGTGTCACAAACCCCCTGGATGGTTCCACACACAGTCCCCCTGCCTTACATCCCCCTTATAGACCGTGCCATGCAGTCCCCTGTAGGTAGTCCCACATACCGACCTTGTCTCAGAAGGATAGTATCATACATGATAGGCTTAGATACATGGCCCAGCAGACAGTATCACACATAAGCATGAGACAGCATATCTGTAGCACTCTGACCCTATATCTATGGATAGGATTAGATACAGTACTAACATATGCCCACCTCCCCCAAAAAAATGTGTGTGTGTGTGTGTGTGTATATATATATATATATCACACAAGAAAATGGCGACATCGCGCTGTGAACACCTGAACCGCTAAATATAAATAAATATGCACTACTGCTAAATCTACTTACAATTGGGAGGTTCTTAGCGCACATTTTGATCAAATTGTGTGAGCCCACCCGCCACTACAAGGCGACCTCTATGAGGTGGGAACCTACGCTGCACGTACACCCAGAACTGGGACTAAGCCTACATATACTTGGGGATGGTAGGAACCAGCATTAAACCAATTCAAATCAACCAGGGCAGAATGGGAGGAGTGCAAGATGAAAAATGGAGGCAGTCACTAACCCCACATATATAAATCACATAAATAACACAAAAATTTGAACAGCACATTCCAACAAAATAAAACAAAATGTGTATACAGGTGCAGGAACACCTGTGACTGCAAATTTATACAGCACACAAGAAAATGGCGACAGCACACTGTAAACACTAACGTCATATATGTATATATGAATATGAATGAGACAGCATATCTGTAGCACTCTGACCCTATAGATAAGGATAGGATTAGATACAGTGGCTCAGCAGACAGTATCACACATGATAGAATTAGATATAGGGCCAAGCACGCTGACATTGCGGCTCCAGCGCTGGACCCAGGAAAGGTAAGATAATAATTGTTTTGCTTTTTTGTGTTACAAATTTTTTGTGTGTTTTTTTTTTTACAGGTTCGGTTATTGGACTATGGATTTGAGGACTACTTCGATGACTGCTTTTTTTATTCTCAATAAAATGGTTAATGAGGGTTGTGTTTTTTTTTTAAAATGTCAATATAATAGTTTTTTTTATGTTTTTGGTATTTTTTCAAACTTTATTACTACTGCCTTATTAATAGCTGCTGGCTGATTGACCGCGTCCATTACTAAGGCAGGGCTTACTGTTAGCCGGTGCAGAGGCTAACACTAACGCCCATTATTACACCGGTACCCACCGCCACCAGGGGTGCCGGGAAGAGCTGGGTGTGATCCAGTACCTATCTGTAGTGATGGTCGGGCACTGGGGCAGCCTCAGGCTGGTGTTTTTAGGCTGGAAAAGGCCAAAAACAGTGGGCCTTCGCACCCTGGTAGTGCTAGCCTGCTGCTGCTGTGTTGTATCTGGCTGGTTATCAAAAATGGGGGGGGGGGCGCATGTAGTTTTCCAATTTATATAAAAAAATGACGTGGGGCCCCCCCAATTTTCAGAACCAGCCAGATACAACACACGAGCAGTAGGCTAGCATTACCAGGGTGGGAAGGCCCACTGTTTTTGGCCTTTCCCAGCCTAATAACACCACCCTGCCGCCGCCCCAATGCCCGACCATCACTACAGATGGTTGGGTACTGGACCGTACCCGTCTCTTCCAAGCACCCCTAGAGACAGTGGGTACCGGGGTAATAATGGGGGTTAGTGTTAGTTTCTGCACCGGCTAACACTAAGCCCCGTCTTAGTGATGGACGCTGTCAATCAGCCAGCACCTATTAATAAGGCGGTAGTAATAAAGTTTAAAAGAATATACAAAGATGTAGAAAAAATATTTTATTTAAATAAACCCCCATACAAACCTCATTTTATTATTTTTGAAAATAAAAAAAGCCGTCATTGAAGTAGTCCTTGAATCTGATGTAGTCCAACGACCGAACCTGTAAAAAAACAAACACAAAAACCCCCAATTAGGAAAACATGTGGTAGGCTTAGATACAGGGCGCATGTGTGATACTGTCTGTTAGTCCATGTATCTAAGCCTACCACAAGGTAGGCTTAGATACAGGGCCTCAGCAGACAGTAATCTTATACTGTATAATATTATGGTCTGCTGGGGCCCTGTATCTAAGCCTACTATGTGGTAAGCGTAGATATAGGGCCCATCGGACATGGGTCATGTATCTAAGAATACCATGTGGTAGGCTTAGATACAGAGTCCATGTGTGACACGGTCTGTTGGACCCTCTATCTAAGCTTACCACAAGGCAGGCTTAGAAACAGGGCCACAGCTGACCGTAATCGTATACTGTATAAGATTACTGTCTGCTGTGGCCCTGTATCGAAGCCTAGCGAGGAAGGCTTAGATACAGGGTCCATGTGTGATACTGTTAGACCCTGTATGTAGGCCTACCACAAGGCAGGCTTAGATACAGGACCCCAGTAGGCAGTACTGTTGCACTTACCCTCCTCTTCGCCTCCGGGTGCAATGGATGTCCCGACACCATATAGCGCCATGACGTCATCTGCTGTGCGTAGAGTCATGATGCGAGAAGACGTCAGGACTCCCTCTGCGCTCGTGAAGAAAGATGGGTAAGTATGTGTCGTTACTTTTGGGGCCTGTGTATTTTATTACATAGGCCGCAGTTACTATAGTAACTTTTATGGATGCGGTGCGAGCGGCCTCGGCCTGGTGCTAGCGATGCCCCTGGTAAGCAGCGGGGCAGGGAGACGATGTCTCTCTGCTCCGCTGCCGGATAAAAGCAGCTCGCTGCCTGGCCCCCTCTCCCACAAAGCACCCTCTCCCACAAAATGAAATATAGAAAAAAACTCTCCGTCCCTACGCATAGCATTTAGATCAAGTCCTCTCTCCCCCCGACAAATGATTTATAAAAAAGTTTGCCACAAAACTGATCTATAAAGAGGCCCCTCTACCCCACAAAATAAACTATAAGGATGTCCCCAACATTACCTTACAGTTCACCCTTCCTCCACACAGCACATAAACCTAAATTAAAGCAGCTAGTCCTACCAGACTCCTGAAAACTCTGTATTTTCAGACGTTTTAATTTTGTGTGTGCACATACCCTTACAGCCCCCCTCTCTCCAGGCACCTATTCGGCTGACCTGGCTGCACAGGCAGTATGTCCTCCACTGCATTTATGAATATAACATGCTGACTATCTCCATACACCACTTTAGGGAGCTTACTGCTTATCATAGTGGCTACCTGCAGCCACCACAAGAGGGTGCTTAAGAGCTAAGTGTATACTGTTATACATTTAATTTAATAATAACACGCTATGCAGTAAGGGGCTTATGCCCCCTCTAGTGGCAGCTACAGGTAGCCAGCATGTTATCTTTTAACACTCTCTGCTGGCATTTGGAGCTCTGTATCAGAAAAACAAATCCTTAGAGCACTATAAAGATATATTAAGAAATTAATCTGCACAGAATTATAGGCCTAAAAGCCACATAATGATATATAGCAGTGATTCACTTTAAGGCACGTACAAGAATGTGACATTTGTTCACAATAAGATTATGATGAGGGAACCTCAGTACCTATCCGTGGGAAATGGGATTGCATGCAGTCTTGCAACTATCTAAAAAAAATCAGACTGGCTAGCGATGGTCAAATGGTTGTCATGGCCTTTTTTCCCACAGGGAAATACTGAAGTTGTCTTGCGGTCATCGTGCGATTTTAACATGACTCACAGGTGGCCGTGTAAGACAAATAAGATGTCTATAAATTAATAATTTTAATAACATTAAAGGGGTTATCCAAAAATCTTTACTATGACTTGGAATGCTATAAAATAATAAACCAGATACTCTCCCCTGAAATGCCCTTCCCCCTTCAGTGCAGCGGCCTCATTCGCTTCCGCTCCAGTCCCTGAATCTCTTGCAGACTTTACTTGTCGTTCATCAGTCACGTGCAGCTGCAGCCAATCGCTGGCCTTAGCAGTCACATGCCTTTTTATGGCAGCATCACCCTGGAGGCCAGTAATTGACTGCATCGACATGTGACCACTACAAGAGTTTCCGGTAGTGGGGCATTTCAGGGCTAAGTACCTGATGAGTTTATAGCATTCCCTAGCTGCCCTAGTAAAAAAATAAATAAAAGTCCCATTTAATTCCTTTAAGTGTCCCCACTAAACACTCTCATGGCAAAATTTAAGTACTGCACGTCCCCTCTCCTCCCTGATCACCATCAGCAGCAAGTGATTCTAGTAAATGCTCAGGATTATTCTCGCCTTCAATCTATCTCACTTGTGTGCACTCTTTCTCCCGCCACCCCCTCTCCCATTTATCATCCATAGTGCTTACCAACTGCCCCTCACCGCTGAGGATCCTTAAAGATGGGGCCCCTCTGCTGCTTGTCCCAATAGCAGCTGATCTGCCTGCTACCCTGGTGGTTACACCCTTCAATACTAGATGACCGTATCCATATACTATATTGTGACTTGAGAGCATAGTGTATTCTGGCCTCCTGTGGAAAATTCACTGGGAAACGCAGCTGTTCCCCAGTATTGCACATTGTGTTTGGTGCCACGATGGTTTGGAGTGTTACCTCTACATCTGACCTTGTGAAAAACTGCTATTTATTGTACACATAACATATCTGGAGAATGTGTTCATTTATAATAACATTACTAGTAGTGAGAAATGTTTCTGTCAATATTCTATTGATTTTTATTTGGTAAATAGGGTAGTACAAGGTTAACGCTCATGTTTTAGGTTTGAGAGACGACGTTGTCATTTTTATGATATAAAGAAGTAATTTGTGAGAAGTAATTATTAGTATAAATTGAGTAGACACTATCACATTGTCTGAAAAATGCAGTATTTTCTAATACTCCCATGGCTCCATGCACAGAGATATTGGTTGTCTTTGTTCTTTTCACCAATGTCTTTCCTGTTTTGTTTTTTTGTTTTGTTTTTATACCGCTAAGTGAGCTTCATCTTTCTACCTTCCACTGTCACCCTGTGCCCTTTTTTTTCTTGCACTGAACACACTGGTTAACATGTATTCTTTAGGTTGCCTATAAATGCGTAGGAATGTCCTAGTGAGGAATCACCCCTTGCGACCTGTTCTATGGGCCAGAGCAGAGAGACGCCAATAAGCTTCGGCTCCTGCTCTGACGGACTTGACCTGTCCATGTATTACATGGACAGCCATTTATCTGAAAGGCCACCATTCATACAACATTTCTCTAGCAAAGGCTAGTGTCTGGCTATCTAAGGCTTTCCCTGGCAAAATCAGCTGTTTGCTGGGGGTATAGGAAGTCAGACCTGTGGCATTTGAGTGATCGCCATAAGGGTTGTGTGTCATGAGACAACCCCTTTAAACCACAGTTGTTAGGGGACCAATTGAGAGTGGCCTTTCACTTTTATAATAAAAGGGTTTTCTTGTCTTATGTAAATATTACTTTATTATTTCAAGATTAAAATATTACAACTTTCTAAAATACTTTTTAATTCAGTTCTTTACAATTTTTAAGATTTTGGGTTATAGTCCGTAAATGGAAAGATTCTTCCAGAGACTGAAAGCCTGACCTATTATTGCTTACAAAAGGGCTTTTTATTCTAGTGAACCATGCACCCGTGTCAGTTAAACATGATACGAGGGATTACGGCTTCTGCATGTAATAAAAATTTTGTTTCCATGTACTGACTCCAAGTGCAGATCTTAAAATGTTGAGGAATTGAAGCACAAAGTATGAGAAAGATAAAGAACTTTTCATTGTACTGCAGCTTCGCATGAGCGGGGTACACAGCAGTAGTAGGCACCGCCACAACTCGCACTGTGCCAAGATAAAAAAATGCCCCTTCAATGTTTAATTTTGCGAGACGAGGAGATTTTTTTGATATATTTAGTGCACTATCTGCTCAAATGTTTAAATCTCCTGCACATTAATACACACTTGAACTTGAAGTTAGTAAGAGAGTTGTAAATTATTTGGAAGCAGAGATGCGTGCACTTGTATGCTCAAATGCACCTCAAATGAAAAATTAAGAAACTTTGCAAAACTTCGAGATTAAAAATATCACACCGTTTAGTGTATGCAGCCCATATGTAGAATTTTGGGTGCCAGGTTGACACAGCTGCTGCATTAAACTACAAACAACCCCTATGTGTAGTCTGATCCTGCAGTTTTGTATTGCTCTCCTGCTTTTTGCTAAGCACCTCCTAAATATGGTTGAGGAATCTGGTCATAGCATGTCCGTGTAATTCACACACAATATGTTAGATGCAGACTTCTGTGCCGCGTTATCGGACAGCTATATCCTTGCGTGGGAAGGGGGGCTAGAATATTGAGATAAGACAGGGGGAGAGATAGCAGCTTCACAGGGAGTGCCCACTGAGCCCAGAGCATGCAGCTTCCCATGCAGGTATGTCAGAGTAAGCAGTACTTTAAAAATAAAATAATTGTAAACCTCTCCCTGAACACAGATCATTTTTTTCCTTTGCAATGTAGAACTGATCTAGAGAGACAGATAATCCCAATCACCTGTAAATTTTCTTCCCTGACATACAGAATATTGTCTCTGCAGATTCAAGGAAAATATCAGTTTTTCACTGATTAGTCTTGTAATTTAGTGGTGGCTACTTTTTTTGCATTTCAATCTGGTACTCGGAAAGCTAAACTAGTAGAGCATCACAGATATCCGATTCCTGGACCCCTGTGAGTATGATTTGGTGGAATATAGTGGATTAAGGTCACTTTTATTTATTTTTTGGGTGGGGGAGAGTTATGTTAAAGGGCCAGAATTAAAAAAAAAAAAAAGGTCTGCGTTTTTTTCCCTACAGGAAACAGCGTCACGTTTGTCCATTGGTTGTGGATGAAATTACAGATCATCATTACTTACCTAGAGATGTGCTGCAATACCAGATGCAGCCCATAGACAATAGTGGCATTGCTTCAGGAAAAAAGCAGACCCCTTTTTCTAGTCCTGGGAACCTCTTTAAATATTGTACTACCCTGATTTTGGTAAATGTCTAGTTTTGATAAATATCACAAAATGAGGAGGACAGATGTGCAGAAATATATTGTGTTCCCAGCTGAATGATTGTGTAGATTTACTAAATGAAACTTCTCATTCCCGTTGCTTTGGGAAACCTCAGATGCCTTGTTGTCGGAGAATGAATACTTTATCTTTAGAGGCAGTGTTTTGGGGTGATGCATGTGGGATGGAGTCCCAGTAATTGCAGAAATCACTGCGCCATTCATCTTCTGTGCAGAAACATGCTGAAGGAGGCATTAGTAAAAGCAATTACGTGATATCCCCTGTAAATGGGGATCCGCCTGAGTTGGGCTTTAAATTCTGTGTTTCTTCTTTAATCTCCTAATGAACACACAGCAGCATTACTGACATTTCCAAGCAAGTATCAAACATGTCTGTCCATGGAATATCCTAAACCTAGTTCTCAACAACATGCATTCTAGCAGATCCTAAGGCTACATTCACACGAGCGTATCAGATTCACGTTCGTGAAAAACGCACAGGAATTTGGTCCGTTATGCATCAGTGTGCTTTGCGAGGGCATGCGTTATTTACACACTCGCAAAGCACATCCTTTTTTATAATTTTTTTACAATTGAATTGATGCGTAAATCACACACTGCACATGGATGTGCATCTGTGCGCTGTGGGTGATTTTCACGCACCCATTGACTTCAATGGGTGACTAGGTGCGTGAAAAATGCACCAAAATTGGACATGCAGTGAGTTTTACGCAACGGACACACTGCGTGAAAACTCCTGCATGTGTGAACGGCCCAATTGAAATCTATGGGTCCGTGTGCTGCGCGTAATTTTCCTGTGCAGCACACGGACGTTATTCACGTTCCTCAGAATTAGCGCTTAGAATCATTCTGTACTACCTTCTTTCCCAGACACATACTACTTGCAATTCTGCTACAGTTTGGAGGTACATTACCAGCATTTTTTATTTTTGGAACATCCCAAGTTTACAATACTCACTTACCCTTCTGGTTAAAGAGGTTGTTGTGTCACTAAGACAACCTCTTTTTTTCCTGCCCTATTAGGGTGGGTTTACTCGTTGCGGTAGATTGCCTCGCAGCAACTTGTTTTACCACAATTTACCATAATTTCGAAAAATTGCCCTTTTTGTCCCTGAGGGTTTTACAGGTGAAATCCATGTGGAATAATGATTGCGCTGTGGATTTTAAAATTTGCAGCATGTTCATTATTTGCGCCGATTCCGCACAGAATAGCCCTATTGAATTACAATGGGGTTAATCTGCCGGCAGACCCGCTAGCACATCCATGGCAGACTTGGATTTCCGAAACATTCATTTCACAATCCACGTAAGATCTTCCTATGGCAAAAGTTGAACATGTGAACATAGCCTTCGTTTGACTGCTTTTTATATAACCATTGTATCACAATTTTTCACAATAGTGTGACCACAGGGTGGAGCTCTTCTACCACAGTGTTTGTTTTTCTCAGTCGCTCAAGCATTGTAATTGCTCTGCTAGATATATTTATACTTGTGGAAACACATTGGAAATATCTTTCATATTTAAAGGATAATCCTTTGTAAAATAAATGGCATGTTTTAAATTTTGGCCAAATTGCTTGTGAATAAATGTTGATGGTTTTATTTTACATGAATGAATAGAGCTGAGCTGTGTACGTGTGCTTGTTTATGAGCAGCATAAGCCGAATACTAAAGAGACAGCAGAGTGAGAGAGAGCAGCCCTGCACTGTGAGTTACTGGAGGCTGCGGAGCTGATCTATAGGTAAAGCAGGGGAGCGCTGATATTTAATTACAATGCTCAATTATCACAAGAAGGCCCAGAGGTGCAGACACTATGTCAGGGAGTCCAGAGGGCTGCAGTTTAGATTTAATAGCTACATAAGCAATAGCTGAGGCGGGCAAGGAGTCCATTATCGTGTTACTAAAGCGGATATATTTTTAAATATTAACAGGTCATCTCGTGATTGCAGCAAGAAGCGGCTCTCCAGAGGTCACGGGCATTAAAAAAAACTGATGAGATCTTTAATACCATGGGGAGTATATACTGTAACCGGACGCTTACATCTTATTAAACAGCTGTGGGAAAGAGCTGCTTTCATTTCCATGTGAAGGTGCGATATTTGGGAACAGCAGGGGGGGCAAGAGAGCTGGCATCTTTGAGTTGTATGCACAGTACATTGCATAAAATATTAGATTAAACCTAAACTTTATCCCCGGTTTTAAAAATAAATTAACAAATAATGTAGACTCCTAAGATTAATGTGATGATTGGGAGATATGGAGCAGATATATCTATGAAGCAGATTTTTTTTTTCACTTAATAAAGATTACAGCTCTAGGAATTGTTTTTGAAGATTGTTTTATTTTATTTTTTTCCTCCAGAAATGTTTTTTTGTTTTTTTTTTACATAATTGTATGACTTCATTGTACACGTCCTCTGGCGCTCATGGCCATACAGCACCAGAGCAAAGGGACAATGTGGTCACATTAGCACTTGGACTTGATGTTACAAGGAAGGTGCAGCATCCAAGGGGGGATTGAGAGTTAGAATTGTATATATTTATGATGTTTTCTTAAAGAACAATATGCACCAGAGAACTGTTTTAATGTTTTTTAAGAATTATACACAGTCCGCTTTATTCCTTCCTGAAATGGCTTCTCACAGAACAAAAAAATTGCATTCGGCTGCGGAGCAAGTGGAGACTAAGTGTCCCTTTAAATATCCTATGGTGTATCTCTAAATCACATATGTGCGGTCTGCCATCCAGGAGGCATTTCGGTGTGGCTTTTGTGCAGTGTACTAACCTTTGAGACAATACTGGACTGAATGCATTGTGTGTTTTTACTTTAATGCAGAGTTGTCCACAATAAAATCTGATTCACAGCAAGTTTGATCTCCTTGACCAGTGGGGAGAGATCCAGCATATAGGCCAAATCAAAGGCTATATATAGTAACACCAGCAGGCCAGAATATAGGGAGGGTAAAAGGGCCAATTTCCCAGGGGCCTCCACCACGCAGGGTTCAGTGGGGCTGCCGTCATATGTGTTAGATTGTGGTATCCCTTTGATAAACATAGCATAATAGGTCCTAAGTCCATCTTAAGGTAGCCGCACGTTATATGACATGGTTACCAAATCTTTTGCCCAAGGAGCCTCCGACAACCTTGACCCAGCCTGAACCCTGTGTCGCTCAGACCAAAAGAGGTTGTGCAGCAGTTCTCTATATGAAGCACAGTATCTGTTCACTACAAGCTTTACAGAACTCTCCATTCCTAAATTGAAGTTGAAGTAAACCTACGGTTAATCATTTGCCTGTATGTGAGGAATCAAGTTTCCTGCATCGTCTGTCCCCGCCACTACCGCCAAAATACAGATGCAAATTTCCTGTATTTTTATGTTATTTTCTTCCAATTTGAACAGAACAGATATTGAATGATAAAATCACTGAGGTCATGAAATAGAAAAGAGCAAATATTGTGAGATTATTAATGATCAGCAAAGTCACATCACAAATCATGTAATAGATGCAGTCAAGAGATTACATAATATAACCAGAACAATTATCTGATCAGCCCCGATTAAAAAAAACAAGTTGAACTTGTTTGCTACAGCAACCAATCAGCATTTATGTTTAATTTTTCCACTGCAGCTTCAAAAGTTAAAGATGAACTGTGATTGGATGTCTACTGTTAAAATCCGAAAAAGGAAAACATCACAGGCCAGATGATCTGAAATAGCAACCACACCCTCAGTCTTACTTTTGGCCTAGTGAACATGACATACAGAATCCCCCTGTATTTCGGAGATATTCTTCCCTGGAAGCAATGCTGCTAGGAGAATAGCTCTGTAATTAGGCATCATATGGGGAGCACCATACGTAGCATGTCACGCTTTGTTTTCTGTCTGATTCATACGGTATCTGACAAAGTCTTTGTTTGAAATCAGAGCCACACTACTGGGGTACCGTAAGGGCCTATACACTTCTACAGGCACTGTATTATGGATCCGCACATCTTGGAGGTTGTACGGAGCTGTTACACGGACCTGTTGTGCATGAGGCCTGAACAAGTAATGCTTTAATAGCACTACAGAGATGTTTTGTTACTATGTGTGGACCTACCTGTTGTAATAGAGACACATGCACTGCTTCCTTTCAACGTGTGTGTAGTTACAGAAGTACTGTTTATTAAAAAAAATTGCAAAAAAACACAATTGCACCAAAAGAACAATAAATTAGTTTTACATGTCCTAACAAGGAGTGCGCTTTCCAAGCCGTTCATGTTAAAATAGGTCATGATTTGCTTGCTTCCTGGCGTCACTGAAGTATTTAACACGGCTCCAGTCATTGTTCCTGATCATTCATTATAAGCATTGTCTGGAGCAAGACACTGAGGTGAAAGTACAAATAAATTCCTTTTCGACCAGACAGTCACGGTGATACGGAGTACGTTATAGTGCTTGTTAAATCACCCCATTATATAATCAGATATTAACTAGGTTGTGGGGGTAGACACCTCAGTTGAAGCTGGCTCTAGACATGAGATTTTGGTTCCGGTGATTGAGACAGCC
The DNA here is from genome assembly GCF_050947455.1 of Rhinoderma darwinii. Taxonomy (NCBI): domain Eukaryota; kingdom Metazoa; phylum Chordata; class Amphibia; order Anura; family Rhinodermatidae; genus Rhinoderma; species Rhinoderma darwinii. Next base: position 567,359,646 of record NC_134687.1, on the reverse strand, counting down.
CATAAGGGGATCATGAGTTTTTTGGATAATATTTCATTTCCGGAGTCTCCCCCCCATAAACACATATAAGCGACTTTAGAGGTGTTTGGCCGCCACTTATCTCCTCCCCTTCCATATTACAACCTTAAAGAAGCACTCCCAAGTCTTTTTCTTTTTTTGCTTAGGCTGCCTGTAATCTTACCCTAAGTACTGTAATGCTACAGCCTTTTGTTTTGTATCGCTAGCAATATAAATGCAATCTTACCGTTCTTACTGCTCTGCCCCATCTTTATTTTCTCTTTCACTCTTGTCCAGATGTAGCTGCTGCAGCGTCAAACTTGCGTCCCCACACAAGTCTCTCCTTCCTACAACTCCCATAATGCCACCTACAGAGGAGAGACCGCTAGAGGCGTGTCTAGCCAAGATCCTCCTCCCGTTCTTCCAGGGCTGTGGCTGCAAGTCCCACATAACACTAGGTGTTCCCTAAAGATAGTGCCACAGTGTAGTTAGTGCCATACCACCCTTAAGATAGCGCCACCCTACCCCTGTAGATAGCCCCACACACACGCCACTCTGTAGATAGCCACACACATCCCTGCTGCAGATAGCACTCCCCCTCCTGTCACCGCCATTAGGGCTCCGTACGAGAGCGGAATCCCCAGCCAGAGCACAGCCGATGATCCGACTAGAGATGCCACTCCAAGAGGAGCTCCTGTTGTCGCTTTCTATATATGGTATTCCGGTTCTCTGGGACTGGAATCCCCGGCCAGAGTGTCGCAATGCTCTGGCCGTGGAATGCACTCCTGGAGAAGCCCCTGACGTCTCTATCCATGTATAAACAATGACATCAGGGGCTCCTCATGGAGTGCAATCCCCAGCCAGACCATTGGCTACGTTCTGGCTTGGGATTCCACTCCTGTAGGGAGCCCTAATGGCGGTAACTACAGGGGGAGGGCTATCTACAGAGTGGGGTGTGTGTGGCGCTATCCTCAGGAGGGTATGGCACTACATGGGCACTGTGTCTAGCACTTTCTAAATGGGCACTGGCACTATTTATGTGGGCACTATCTACAGTGTGCACAGTAAAACTACAGGGGCAATCATTTAGCTGCGAAGAAGCTGGCTGGCGATCGCTCTTCCAAGTGGAAGGAGTTGTGCGGCCATCAGGGGGGCACGGAAGAGGAGCGGGTTCAGAGCGACGTCAAACAGTAGTTCAGATCTGCCCGGCTATCGCTCAGACTGGCTTCCGGTCAATCCAGAACAGTTGTTTGAGTCTGATTACAGTCCCGTGGTGATGGACACGGTACGATACGGGGGCAATTGCACGAAGAAAGAGGACAAGGGTAAAAATTATAAAAGGGTGAACAATGCATGCACTGTACTATCTTATAATATAATAGAAAAGAAAAAGCTTGGGAGGGCTTCTTTAATGATTATTGTGGGGGTTAGGTAGAGCTATGTTTATGCCTAGTTTATTTTTTAAAGGGCAACTATCACGTTGAAAAGGCAGCATGTTAGATGGCAGGAGAAGCTGACAAGATTAATATATCGTTTTGTAGGAAAAGATTCGGTATAACTTTTAATTTATTGATCTAAACTTCTGCTGATTCTGAGCTTAGGCGTCCAGTTGGCGGATCCTTCTCAGTGATTAACTGCCTTCCCTGTATGAGTGTACGTACAGAGAGAGTGGTCAATCACTGTTGACTGCTATAAAACACTGACAGCAGGTGGGACTGCATGTTCAACATGACAGGTAATATCAATGATGTTAACCCTGCCCACCCCATGCCAAAATGTGCGTCATGGGCGTCTGTCGGTTGCCACACAATGACATGCCTTTTCATTATAATGTCAGCCTTGCTCCCAACGCTATGTCTCGGATCAAATAGGATGCCAAACCTAACACTGCACCGCAATTCACAGCACTGTATAAGGGAGGGATTTCCCTTGTAAAGTTGATCACCGGTCCCGGCACTTTAAGCGCGGGGCCAATGTCACTTTGGAGGCAGGTCAGGATCGGGCTTTCTCTTGTAAATGACTGGTAGTGCATATTTGTATTTTTCGTATGCACAGGCACAATATGGCACAAAAAAAATTTAAGGGTTAAGTCCCTAAAACGAAAAAATACATAGAGCAAAAAAAAACACGTTTGGAATTCCAGTGACCATAACAACCTACACTTAAAATAAATATATATATATATATGTAAAAAAAAAAAAGGAATTGTTTTTTATACCCAGAAAATTAATAAAAAAATAACTACATATCCCACCAAAAAAAGGCCAAGTTCAGCTGTGTCGATGCAAAATAAATGATCCAGAATGCCGAGATGAAAGAAGGTGTTTGGTCCTAGAACCTTTTAGAGGTAACTAATTGCAATGCAAGACAACAGACTTTATCTTGAAAAACATTTTTCCTTAAAAATGTGCAGATTACTAAGAGCCATGAATGTAGAATGAGTACAGCTACAGGCAGGCCTGGACATCTATATTGAGGCATGGGAGATTGTGTAGGTGGAATATTGTGTGTGTAAGCCTATATATAACTGGGTCTGATGCATGTGAGGCTGTCATGTTATTATAAGGCGGTGAACGTGTTTGAGTTACATATGCTCGTGTTGGCTTCCTGCACAAGGGAAATCCCCGAAATACTACACTGCATGGTCGATCTGTACCACAAATACTTCAAAGAACATAATCCTAGTTTGTTATATTGTCAGTCTATGACCTTAAAAAAGATCTGAGATTTTATCCTCTAGTGAAAGCTTAAGTGTTACCTGTTCATACATGGGACATTTTTGCCCCATCAGAAGTTTCTAAAATTATTTTGGATGCTCATCGAGAAGGGAACATACACAAAATTATATTTCCCGCAAGTTTAATGCATGATGGAGTGTCCAATGGGGCAGATCAGTCGGGACATATTGTTTAGCAAGTGTCTTCTGGTCTGGACTATGGCCGCTTTTAGTCTCCTGCAGCAGCATACAACACTGCAGGGGGACAGACAAGTGTTCATTATACCCTAGACAAGTAGACGGAGGGGGGGGATCGAGATGTACCTGTGCTAGGAAAGGTCAAGTGCTACTCAAAATCTTTCAGTGCCAAGCTATCAGGTGAGTAGTGTGACTACTGGTAGTTTATGAGTCAATGAGATAAGAATCCTGCCAGACAACAAGGTTAGCTTAGAAGAAACAAATGGCGTCCACAGCACCTTCCCTTCATAAGAGTTTCCTCTTCCAAAGGGGTTAATCAGAATGCAAGGTCGCAATGTCCAGGAACCACGTTACAACCAAGCGCATCAAAGCACAAGACGAAGGCGGCAGCATCCACAGGGGTCATTTTCGAGCATTTGATGCTTGGAAAAAAAACCTCTGCGTGGGTTAAAATGTTGCATTTTTATTTTTCTGGAATAGATATTTTTTGGTACATTTCTACACCTGGGTGCATGCTGTCGCCTTCTTTCTGTGTTTTGACAAGGTTTGTCTAATCCTATATCCCAAGTAAACACAAATGGACCAAACTAATTCACATCATACCATTATCAGGGACAGATTGAGATTAATCTGGGGCCTTGAGTATCAAAGACTCTCAACCCCTTACCACCTGCACTTATTTATTTTTGGCATGCCCTTTGGGACCCCTCTGTTCATTGTCCCTTGATGCAATGTGTGAATTCTGCTCCTGCTATTACTTATTGCTTTTATTTTTTGGTGTTTACATTGTATTAAATATTTAGTGAAACACATTAGTAAACGGTGTCTGGGAATAATCGTAAAATATATGCAGATATACAATTGTGCGCTGGGAGACGCTGTCTTTTTAAGATGACCACAGCATTGAAGAATGCCATAAATTAAAATACATGTTCCCTGAGGTCAGGCTGGAGTAAGTTATATTTTATCTTCACTACTCCGCTGCAGTTATTTGTCGTGAGTACAGTGGAGAGGATACGTTTTATGCAGACATAAAGCTTATTATAAGGAACGAGCCCATAGGTGCCTGTTTAGTCCTCATTCTTAATCTTTCTCTTTACGTGCAGAAGAAGGGTTTGGGGAGGGAAGCACTGCTGTCATATTCATGTGATATTCATTTGACGGAGCTACTGTCTGAAGAAAGGATAAGAAAGTTATTGTACAAAAGTACCAACAAAAATATGAGCAAATCCGTAATTTTATTATTTTAGGTCACATGGATGAATGACTGGTGGAGATCTCGAGTCTCATCACTTGAGACTGTAAAGATGGCAGTAACATAACCATGAGGCTCCACGGCAAAACCTGCAATGGGGCCCCACTCCATCATGACTACATTCAGACACATTATTTAGCATTTTCCTGTGTCCACCTCCTTTCTTTGATTTTCCAGTGATCCTCCTTCAATTTTGAAATGTTCCTTCCACCCTTCCTTTCTGTCATCCACAGTGGTCACTACTGTACCCCACCTTTTAGTAAAGATGGGCTCCCTTTACTTCAGGGCTCCAAAGCAACGGCTTACCCTAGAAGGGACGCCCATAAAAGCTGGTCATGCGCTGGAAGCTGTCTTACCCACATGGTCTTCAGAAATGCTCAGTAGTTCCTCAATCCAGTTGCGATTACTTCTGGTTAACTAACTCCTGGGACTCATTTAACGTATTTATGTACTCAATTGGCCATACTAAGCATAGACCCAGGCATCTGTTCTTAGCACCAGTACTAGTCCATGTATCGCTGGCACCAAAATACTCACTGCTTTTGCACAAAACACTGAATCTACTCTTGAGATCTCAGGATTGGTGAGGAACCCGGTTTTTATACTCCCACTGATCAGTTTAATATGCCAGAAGTGAATAAGCGGAAAAACCCTCTAAGGGTGAGTTCACACAGAGTTTTTTGACGCAGAAACCGCGCCGCAAAACGCGCCAAAAATGCCTCCCATTGATTTCAATTGGAGGCGGAGGCGTTTTTTCCCGCGAGCGGAAAAACCGTCTCGCGGGGAAATTAAGGGACATGCCCTATCTTCGGGCGTTTACGCCTCTGACCTCCCATTCACCTCAATGGGAAGCAGAGAAAGCGTATTTCGCTGCATTTTATGCCCGCGGCGCTCAATGGCCGTGGGCGAAAAATGCAGCGAAAATCGGCGTGCTGGCAGAGGAAAATCTGCCTCAAGATTCCAAACGGAATTTTGAGTCAGATTTTCCCCCTGCAAAAAACTCTGTGAACCCAGCCTAAGGGATTCTGTAAAACGTACGACAATTTGTTAAATGTTTTGATAGAATTAACCCTGTAATCGTAATATTTCATGTTGTCAACTTAAACAAGATCAAAGTATCTGGTGTATTGGCTACAATTACCCCTTGGGTCTTATTCACAAAAGCGTGTCCTATTTGCCTCCGCAAATATGACTGTCAGTGTGGTTTCCATGTGTCATCCATATTTCTCGTCCATGTTTCTCCTCTGCAAGCAATTTATTCACGAAACACAGACAGCACATGGATATGGCCCTTGTTTTCACACACCCATTAAAAACATGGTCCGCAAAAACTGACCAGAATAATACATGCAATGAGTTTCACGCAACAAATACACACTCCCTGAAAAAAACACAGATTCGTGAATAGCCCCATTGAATTGCATTGGTTAGTGTGGTATCGGTTATTTAAATGGAAAGCACTTAAAGAGGCTCTGTCACCAGATTATAAGTGCCCTATCTCCTAAATAATCTTATTGGTGCTATATCAATGGGCTGGAACAATGAGAAGTGGATGATGCTGATTGGTCACTGATTGGTCAGCGTCATACACTCCTCTGTACAACGCCCAGTTGGTAAAAAGTAAAAACACGCCCAGTTGTCTATTAAGAAACTAATTAGCATAAATCTAAAATTGCTCATAACTTGCTCTAAAATGATCATTTTTCAAAATAAAAACCACTGCTGTTATCTACATTACAGGGCCGATCAGATTATGTAGGAGATAGGCCACTTATAATCTGATGACAGAGCCTCTTTAAGTGAAGAATCCTGTGCTGAATTTCTTTTTAATATATGTTTAAAGCGTGCTGTTTTTCTGATGCAGAGCTCCAAAACCCTTGCTTAGTCATAGGGTTTAAAGATAACATGCTGGCTGCCTGTAGTCACCACTAGGGGGAGCTTACTGCTTACGGGGTAAACTCCTAAGTTCTGTCTAGTAGAGGAATGTTGGTTTCCAACCTACTGTGGAAGATTTATCAAAACTGGTGCATAATTCTATGTCCATGCAAAGGACGTGGAGAATATATATGAAGAAATCCGTACGGGGTACAAAAAAATAAAATTGTGTTCAAGGGTGGATATTCCCTTTCTGCTGCTCCTGTGCCTATAATCTACCCCTACAGATCAGACCTATGGATAGAAATTGTGTCCGCGTATTTGTACATTATTGTACAAGCATGCCATACATTATATAAATGTGGCACCACTCCTATTTTTACTTTATGTGCCCTCTGTAGCAGCGGTTTCTGCGATTCAGGAACCCCATTTCATTACCGCACAATTCTAGTATAAATGTGTGTGTATATTTTATACTTTTTCACGAGCACCGGGGCTTTGAAGGACACAGGTCTCCTTTCTCTGTAGTCCTGGTGCTCGGACTATTGACAAAACAGAATACATCAGTGTCCACAAATGTTTACAGTCTGTTGTGTTTACCATCTGATATCTGTACCAAACCTGCTGCCCGCAAGGCTGCCCAGTATAAACGGTTACCTGCTATGTTTGCGCAAGGCACAAATGACTTTCTAGCCGGTGTACATGAAAGAAGCTGTATAATGCCCAATTCCTTTTTTTTTTTTTTTTCGCCTACATCTGATTTTTTTATTTTCCTCGTCCTTCTTCATTCTATTAGAGAGAGAGAAGATCAAAGGTGACAGGTTTAAGTCTTGTGAAAGTCTCTCAGAACAGCTGACGACACATTATGGGGACATTCATGTGGGTTTTCACCTGTTTTAGACCAGACGTCTTGTTTTCAGGCTCTGTACATGTTCCTCCTGTGTGCACTTTTTTCCTTCTACTGGGGGAATGAATGTTAAAATCACAGTGAAAGTGATCTCTTCCTCGGTGGATTGATTACAGGAACACGTGTCTCCCCTGTGGCAATGCGTGAATGGTATCTGCCTAACATATGACAGGGCACCTTAGACTGAGTCTCATACAGAGTACAGGCTTTCTGAGCCTCAGCTAGTCTGATTGTTTGTAGTCTGGATACGCCTTATATACAGAGCGGTCAGGGCAGCGTTATGACAGTGTCATTGTGGACTCTGCTCTGCATGTTATATAGACAGGGAACTGCCTCCCTGCGGAGAAACTCTTTGGGTTAGTTGCGTTGAAGGGGTCTTTCCATGCTGTGCTGCGTGTTTGGAAGCTCCTTGCACTCAGCTCCTAAGTCTCCAGGACGTTATTATTCCATATTATGGAGCGGAGCATTGCCTGAGCTGAAACGATCGACTTGGTGTCAGTTTTCAACATGTCAGATTCCAATTTCTGGACCGTCCTTTCTAATTTTACGTTGCCTCACTTAAGGACCAGGAACAGGCTGCGACGCACACAGAGGTAAACAAAAAAGTTGTGTATTTTTATTGCAGTGTCTACTTGTATGTGCTTGTTCTAAAATGTCGTTGTGATTTTGGACGACAAAACCGCTTTATTTGCAATAAGTTTTAAGAAATATTTTTCTCTTCTCTCCACATTCCTCTCCCTGCCTGTGTTTGTATAGTTTTTGTCAGGCAGTACAAGCGTGGATTGTTGTGGTAGCACTCACCAACGTGTGTGAAAAGTTCTTTATAGGACTCTGCACACTGGACTTGTGTTCATTGTCTGACATTAGAACGATAGGTCGGACACGGGGTATGTAATGGACATACGCAGCTTTAGGATTGATCAGATTCAATTATACAATTCCTACTGATGTGATTGATTCCGATTTTTTGGCATTTGAAGTGATAGACTGAAGGGAGTAGTCCACAGTTTTACCTAACCTCATTCTTGTTGTTATATAAGTAAAACATGTATTGTATTGTCATGTCATCATGACTAGTTAATAAGAGTTCTGTAGTTATTATTTGGGAATGATATCCTAGACCCGTGGATGGGAACATGATCTACTTCAGGGGCTGCACAGGTGGTCCTCATTCCTACTGGTGAGCTAAACTTTGCAGCAAATCATGAGCTCACAGTATAAGATCAGAGAGTCGGTGTGTAGTACTAATACAACCCCAATACTAAGCTCTGTGACTAGTTCTTCATCATCATCTAATTACAGACTAACCAGGATAGACTCTGACAAGTCCATGACAAACTCTTATGATGAGGGCCAAACTTGGAAAATGTATCATTGTCCGGAATGCTCTTCCCCGCTCCCCAGTCAATGCTTAGTCCTCCAGTTGCTAAAATTTACATTAATAGTTTAATAAGGCCCCATGCCCACTTCAGTTTTTTCCTTCAGGGTGCTAGCCGTTTTTCTGATGGCTAGCGCACTGACCCATTCATTTCAATGGGGCCATGCACACTTCCGTTTTTTTGACGGTCCCGTTGCTCCGTTCCAATCCAAAGTAGAGCATGTCCTACTTTGGTCCGGGATTCCGTGACAGTGAAGTCAATGGGTCGTCCAAAAAACTGAAGGCACACGGAAGGCATCCGTGTGCCGTCCGTGTGTGACAAAGCCGTTGCCTAGCAACCGCCGGGCGGGCAGTAAAACATAACAGAAATATTACACTAATCGGCAACCACTTGTCTCTATCAATCACTGATAGAGAAAAGAGGCTGCTGATTAAAAATAAAATAAAAATCAGTTCATACTTACCCGGTCGTTGTCTTGGTGACGAGTCCCTCTTCTTCCTCCAGTCCGACCTTCCAGAATGACGCGGCAACCTGTGATTGGCTGCAGAGGCCGCTGCAGCCTGTGATAGGCTGCAGAGGCGGTCACGTGGGATGAAGCGTCATCCCTGGAGGCCAGCCTTCTGACATCATCCTGACGTGCGTGACCGCCACTACAGCCTGTGATTGGCTGCAGCGGCGACATGGATGAAACGTCATCGCTGGGGGCTGGACAGGAGGAAAGTAAGTATGATTTTTTTTTTATTACATTAAAATTGTATTTTCCGAGCGCCGAGCATGGTACTGTCAAGGGGGCTGAAAGAGTTACCGCCGATCAGTGCAGCCCATTAACTCTTTCAGCACCCTGGACAGTACCATGCTCGGCGCACGGAAACACGGAGTGCACACGGGAGTGCACACAGCCGATAAAACCGACACACGGATCCGTCAAAAACGGCCGTGAAAACCGTGTCGGAAGTGTGCACGAGGCCTAATACTTCGGACTTCGGCACCAATTGCTCTGTGGGTCCATAATATGGACTCATAGCAACTCAGATTCTGCGTGACACAGACGTGTGCAATAATAATAAATCGGAGCCATAATTTCCAGAAATGAGTCATAACTGGGTCCCAATGCCTTAAGGAGTCCATAGGCCACCCTGACAGTTAAGAGCCGTGGTGCAAAAACATATGGTGGCAATTGCACAATTATGTATTTACAATTTATTTATACAATGTGTTTTTCTTCCAAGTTGATGAAAAATCTCTTTCGTACTTTTTTGGTTTTATCTGTTTCTGGAAGAGGTGATCATAAAGAAATATGGCTGTCATTACAGCTCCCACAGGGTTTGTGACCATGCTTTCTTCTGCATATCTACAGGATGTCTCCCGTGCTGTCCCCGCTTTGTGGAATTCTCTTCCTTATCTTATTTGGGCCTATTCACATCTGCGTTAGAGGCTTTGTTAGGGGCCTCTGTCACAGATCCAGCTGAAAAATACCTGAAAAAATAGTGCAGCATGCTGTGTAATGGCTTGCGGTAAAACCGCGGACAAAGTTTAACCAGTCGCTAAACTATACTCATAAATGCCACATCAACAAGAAACAAACAACGACTACCACCGCCAACTGCTGCTTTTTTTTCACCTCTACTGGTTCAAGGGTTTCCTCCACCCCTTTGACTGTACCCTTTTTGGGTCAAGGAGCCTCTTTTCCCTTTGTATCCTGTATCTAATGTATTTTGTTCTGTGTTTGCTCCCTTTTTCATGCAATGTATAGCGCTGTGTAACATGTCAATGCTTTCTAAAGGATAATTATGTTAGAAGAAATTTCCCCGACTGGACAGCTAAGCGGTCTAATTATATAGTGATAGAACCCCGGCTTCCATATTGTTGCAGTCAGTAGATAAAGAGTCAGTCTTTACAGTGACAGAAATTGGTGTCGAGTCTAATTCCTTATTTTTGTCTATTGATTAGAATAGATGTTACCAGTCAGACATAACCACTACGCCTGGGGTATGTCTTCGCTGTGGCACCTTCCTGAAATGCTGCATTTATCAGACGCTGACGGCAGATTCAGTGGTTGTCAAGTAGCAACTATAGGAGGAAACTAGAATGCCACAAGTTCCCCGCTTGTGTGAGGGGCAGTTATAAATGTGGGGGGCATGAAAACAACATTTGATGGAATTATCAATATCTTGGAAAGGGCTGAAGCTGCTTTTTGTGCACATCTGAGATTTTATTTAGTGTGGTAATGTCACATAAGTTGTTCCCCAGTTGGTGACTTCTCCCTCTATCTTTTGCACAGTTGTTTACTGTTGAGGCTCATTCACACGAGCGTAAAACTCGTCCGTGTGCTGTGCATTGAAACAACGCACAGCACACTGACCCATTGATTATAATGGGGCTATTCACACATTCGTGCGTTTTCACGCAGCGAGTGTCCGTTGTGTTAAACGCACTGCATGTCCTATATTGCTGCGTTTTTATGCACCTAACCGCCCATTGAAGTCAATGGTGCGTGCAAACCACGGACAGCACAAGGATGCACATCCGTGTGCTGTCCGTGTTTTACGCATCAATTACATAAAAAAAAAGTGCTTGCGAGTCCGTGAAAAACACATTCCACTCGCAAAACGCAACGAACATGGACAGATTTACGCTCGTAAATCTCTCACGCTCATGTGAATGCAGCCTTAGTTTATATTACAGTTTTGTAAATGATGGAATACCTTATGTAATGGCTTCCTGTTTTCTTAACTGTTGAGACTTCACTTCTATTACCTCATTTATTCTGTCTTATTTACATTAGACCACATCATTTATATCTAATAAAGGAATATTGTTTACCAGTCTATGCAACTATTAAATATAGAAAACTACATAGAAATAAGGTTTTTTTTTTGTTTTTCTTAAACAACACACTGTCGGAAATCAGTAATAATATATGACTTGTATCAGTTCTACAATCGTGGACTGACAGGAAGCTGCTTTTTGATGCTGATCTTTATCGGAGCGTACAGCATATGACAGAAATAACACAAGGTCCCTGATATTGAATCAATCTATAATAACTTATTGCACACCCAAAAATATAAAACAAGAATGACAAACTGTCACCAATGCGTTCGATGTTTTTTTTATAAGAAGGTCGCAATTTGCATGTGTTGTGGTCACTTGTTATATTCTTTGTGATTTGATATTCACAAATTAAAGCCGCTGTCCAGTCGTGAGCTCAAAAATGATATGTAATTGCATATAGGTAATTTTCCTCAGTGTTTGATGTTAGCTCAGCTCCATTAGGGCAGACATTTTATCCGTGACTACAACTGAGCTGTAGTTACATACAGGTCCGTAGTTAATTTCCATGATAGCAGGATACAATGATATTAAAGTATAGACCATGGGTACTCAAACTACTTTTAGCAAAGGTCCACTTTTTGGGGTCTGTTGTCAGGTGAAGGTCCGAGCTGAACACCAGTCGTAAAGATTTGTAGATCGTGCCACACACAATGCCCGCTGTAGATAGTGCCACACACAGTGCCCGCTGTAGATAGTGCCACTCACCCCTGAAGATATCGCAACACCTTCCTGTAGACAGTGGCACACACCGTCCCCCTGTGGAGAGTGGCGCGCGCACGCGGTCCCCCTGTGGAGAGTGGCGCGCGCACGCGGTCCCCCTGTGAAGAGTGGCGCGCGCACGCGGTCCCCCTGTGAAGAGTGGCGCGCGCACGCGGTCCCCCTGTGAAGAGTGGCGCGCGCACGCGGTCCCCCTGTGAAGAGTGGCGCGCGCACGCGGTCCCCCTGTGAAGAGTGGCGCGCGCACGCGGTCCCCCTGTGAAGAGTGGCGCTCACACGCGGTCCCCCTTTGAAGACTGGCGCGCGCACGCGCTCCCCCTCTTGTGGAGAGTGCCGCACGCACGCGGTCCCCCTCTTGTGGAGAGTGCCGCACGCACGCGGTCCCCCTCTTGTGGAGAGTGCCGCACGCACGCGGTCCCCCTCTTGTGGAGAGTGCCGCACGCACGCGGTCCCCCTCTTGTGGAGAGTGCCGCACGCACGCGGTCCCCCTCTTGTGGAGAGTGCCACATGCACGCGGTCCCCCTCTTGTGGAGAGAGACACACGCACGCGGTCCCCCTCTGGCGGAGAGTGGCGCACGCTGCCCCCTTTGTAGATGGTGCCCACCAAACAAATAAAAAACTTATACTCAGCCCCGTTCCTGCAAGTAATGGAGTTGATCTGCAGGCCTCTTCAGCCACGTTAGTCCTGCAACCTATGAGACACCAAGACGGACCCTTGCGTAAGCCGGCGCCGGGCCGGTTTTAGTCGAAGTGTGGCCCTGGGCAAAGTTGAAAGTGGGGCCCCAAATGCTGAATTACTGTATCAATAATGCAGTCAATTCAGAAGGCGGTGTGCAGAGAACTGCATCGCTAATTTCTAGCTCGTCCAGGAGTGTTGCAAGCCCCAAAGCATGTCACCCCTCTCACACAAAAAATAATTATCTATATACATATACAATTATTAAATCATACCATTATACCAGATTAATATTCCCTGCATACTGTTACTGAACATAACTAAATATTATAAGACCAATAATAACACAATATAAGGTCCAAATAATACCGCCACACCATAACCACATAGTGACTGAATAATACCCCCATACTGTTACTGAATAATACCTCCATACTGTTACTGAATAATACCTCCATACTGTTACTGAATAATACCTCCATACTGTTACTGAATAATACCTCCATACTGTTACTGAATAATACCTCCATACTGTTACTGAATAATACCCCCATACTGTTACTGAATAATACCTCCATACTGTTACTGAATAATACCCCCATACTGTTACTGAATAATACCTCCATACTGTTACTGAATAATACCTCCATACTGTTACTGAATAATACCCCCATACTGTTACTGAATAATACCCCCATACTGTTACTGAATAATACCTCCATACTGTTACTGAATAATACCCCCATACTGTTACTGAATAATACCCCCATACTGTTACTGAATAATACTCCCATACTGTTACTGAATAATACCCCCATACTGTTACTGAATAATACTCCCATACTGTTACTGAATAATACCCCCATACTGTTACTGAATAATACCCCCATACTGTTACTGAATAATACTCCCATACTGTTACTGAATAATACCCCCATACTGTTACTGAATAATACTCCCATACTGTTACTGAATAATACCCCCATATTGTTACTGAATAATACCCCCATACTGTTACTGAATAATACTCCCATACTGTTACTGAATAATACCCCCATACTGTTACTGAATAATACCTCCATACTGTTACTGAATAATACCCCCATACTGTTACTGAATAATAGCTCCATATTGTTACTGAATAATACCCTCATACTGTTACTGAATAATACCTCCATACTGTTACTGAATAATACCCCCATACTGTTACTGAATAATACCCCCATACTGTTACTGAATAATACCTCCATACTGTTACTGAATAATACCTCCATACTGTTACTGAATAATACCCCCATACTGTTACTGAATAATACCTCCATACTGTTACTGAATAATACCTCCATACTGTTACTGAATAATACCCCCATACTGTTACTGAATAATACCCCCATACTGTTACTGAATAATACCTCCATACTGTTACTGAATAATACCTATACCCCACATGGTACATGTCTTGTGTCTAGAAGGCAATCATACTGTCCTCTATACGTTGCATTTAATAGGACCAGCACATTGTGTATGATCATAGCCTAGGGGGTACTTTGATTTTAATTTATTTGTGTAGGTGGCACTTGGCTTAGTAACATTGATAAATTCTTACTAGGTGAAAGAAGTCCTAGGTTCTCATGTAAGCAATTGCTTAGAAACATTGAACTTGTCTTCTGGCCCTAATTCACCATTGGACAGTCTTGTCAATACACACACCTTATATATCAGACAAATGAACTTTGAAGTAGAAAGACACTGCAACGCCCCATTTAATTGGCAAGAATATTTAAGTAGACAAAACATTAATTTGTAATAACCCGCCTGCTATTGATATTCCCGTAGTGTGTTGTCTTTTCCCAGTTCTGCTTTTCATTATTGCAGTAATTCAAACATAAAAGTACAACTAAGCTAAATAAAGGGTATGAGCAGCCACCCACCGGCCCGCTGAATTGTTTTGTTTTCGGTAATTGGATTAATCACTGATATCACTTGTAGCTGTGGGGAACACATCTAATCTTTTAATTAAAACTCAATCTTTTCAATCTTGTTTATTCCAAAGCTTCTGGGTCACTGCTGGCTGCCATTCAGTTGACCTACAACACATAAGCAAAATCTCATGCGTAGATCACATCTCTACATCACCAATTACACTACTGTTTTCTTCGCTAAACCACAGCATCGGCAAAGACTCTAAGTTAGCAGAAGGGGCAAAGGGGGCTATTGTTTGCATAGCAGACATCTGTTAACCCCTGTTTGGGACTTAATGACAAAGTAATTATTGTTTTTCTGCCTCTCGACAGTGCGGCAGCCATAACTTTTTTCATTTTTACATTGAATTGGCTCTATGGGGCCTTGTTTTACGTGGGAAGAATCAGGTTTTTAGTTGCCTTTTGGGAATACATATACATTAGTGTCTTTTTTTTTTTTTTTGTGGATTAAGTTATTCTTTAAATTCTTTTATATTGTTCACTTTTGACTGTTACGATAAGAGTTAAATTGATGGGATCTAAAACTCCTGCAATCCCAGATGTTCGGGTTTGTCCACACGTAATGGAATTGCTGCGTATTTTCCATCCGGAATTGCGGACAGAAAATACACAGCAGAATACAGTAGCAGCATAGTGGATGAGATTTAACAAATCTCATCCACACACTGAGTAAAAACTCTGTGCAGAAATTGACCTGCGGTGCGTATTTGTTGTACCGATGTATGTCAATTCCTGCTTCAGGACGTGGACAGAATTGCTGTGCTTTTCAGAGGAGATGTCACCATCTACTTGCATCGTAAAAAAACGCAGCAAAATACGCACCATTTCCTGCAGTTAAAAACGCAGGAAATGGTGCGTTTTTGCCTCAACGTAAATCCTTCTACTTTCAACGGAATTGCTGCAAAAAATTTCTGAAGCAATTCCGTTACGTGTGGACAAGCCCTTAGAGAGGGAGCTAAGCTGTCATTAGACGGCACAGTACAGCCATGCAGAACCTATTCTACAGTGCCATAGAAAAGGCGACGCTGTAAAATAAGGCATTATAA